>NW_012117500.1:2693485-2748655 GCF_000951035.1 Colobus angolensis palliatus | reverse complement strand
TCCAGTTGATCGAGTCGGTTACTGAAGCTTGTGCATTTGTCACGTATTTCTCGTGTCATGGTTTTCATCTCTGTCATGTCGTTTACGACCTTCTCTGCAATTCTAGACATTTTCAAGTTATTGGCCGGTGTAGCCAATTCTGCGTAGACCTGGTTAACAACATATGGATAATTCTGGAAGTTTGCCATCCTTTCTCTGCCTATGTTTGGCTAAGTTTGGCCTCAAAATCTTCCCCTCTTTTCCTATGCCCCCTCCAGGTTTCTCAGTATCTTCCTTGGATAAATAAATACAAATATACTAGACACTATGATTAAGAGATAATATACAGGTATATTTTAGAGCTAGGCTCAGAAAACTGCATCCCACATGTCAAATATGACCTGTTGATGGTTACTGTAAATAAATTTTATTGGAATACAGCCATACCCATCCATTTATGTAATCTCTATGGCTGTTTTCACAGCACAACAACAGTTAAATAGTTGTAACAGAGACTTTACGGCTCTAAAAAACTAAAACATTTGCTATCTGGCCCTTTACAGAAAAAGTTTGTTGATCCCTCTTCTAAGTAGCAGCTATTCAGACATAATCACATTTACTAAATAAACAATATTAATCATTGTATTTACTGGGATCTTCTTAAACTTGAAGGCCAGATTGCTGAGTAAAATACCAGGAAATCTGGGGAGAAAACTGAAGGAGATAACTTCCAAACACACTGTGATAATGTGGTTTTATGCTTTCAGGCATCCTTCCAGTTGTTCTTGTTTTCTGTTTAAATAGATTTATCCAGATTGCAAATGAAGAAATTTCACCATAAATAAATGTTTTAAACTTTTGGGGACAACCCCAATTTTTCAGTTTTTGTCTAATTGTTCCTGTAAAAACCAATAACATTCAATATAATTTAATTAAAATTTGCCAATTTGTTAGGAAAAATAGTCTTTTGTTTTAGTCTACTTTTTGATAAATTGTAAACATTTTTTTCTGTATCCATTGACTGTCTGTAATTATTCTTTGTGAATTCTTTGCTCACATCCTTTACCATTTATATTTCAAAATAAGGTTTTGCTGAAATTCTTGACTAAATTTGTCAGACCTTTTCTTCGTGTTATTATAATATGAATATTCCAATTAGAATTTATACTCCACCAGTTCAGCCTCTCATGTAAGAGGACACACAACACGCCCTGAGAATATGGTATAGTATCTTCTATGTATTTTATGATCTTAAAATAGAATAAAGCACTTGTGAGAGCAGAAATCACAAAGCAAAGATTAAGTCAACACTGTTAAGAAAGAAAATACTATGTTAAAGATTAGAGTTTTACGTCCTGAAATAAAGACAAATGTTTCTAATTCACTAAAATTATAGAAAATTATATCTCCTCTTAACCAAAGGATTTAAAGCTGCTTACAATATTTCTGATGGTTATAGCTTATTTTTCTTCTTTTTCCTGAAGTTCAAACATGCTTTATGGTTCATGTGATTTGTATTTGGCATGATGCAGCATAAGTGAATGAGAAACTTACTTCCAGATGATCGATGCCAGTGATTGAGAAGAAATTGCTTTCTTTAAATTGCAACTGACTTAAAAAGATGAATGGCTTGTTAGTGTAAGCAGCTTTACATCTAGTTAATTTTAAAAAGAGAGTGAGACCAAAATATCTAGCAATTCTAGAATATTTGCGTGGTGAGTATGTGTGGGGAGAGCCACACACACACACATACACAGACAATACATAGAACACACTGTTCCAAGAGAAAATGCCTATAGATTCTTCTTCTTCTTTTTTTTTTTTTGAGATGGAGTCTCGCTCTGTTGCCAGGCTAGATGCAGTGGTGCAATCTCGGCTCACCGCAACCTCCGCCTCCCAGGTTCAAGTGATTCCCCTGCCTCAGCCTCCTGAGTAGCTGGGACTACAGGCGCTGATAAAACAATATTTAGTTTTTAGTAACCCAAAATAAAGCTGATGGGCAAAGGCAAAGCTTATTTCCTTTGCTGGGAAAAAAAGAAAAAACAGTCAGTGGTTTTCACTTATGGAGGTCAGAGAGAGAGAGTTACTCTAGGCTGACATATGTCAGAGAAGAGAAATACAATCCACAGAGTAAAGTATACATGGAAGGCAGTTTCCAGTTATGGCCACCATCAATTCTTTCTTCCCCTCTGTGAGTGCTCTGCTCTTCCCCTTGACTCTGTGTTGCCCTTGATGATTTGTATGACTAGCTGAATCCAGTGGGAGTGAGACTCCAGGACTCACCAGTCTACATCAGAGTAAGCCTGTGGCCTTCCTCCTGGATCCCTTAGAAAGTTGACCCTTAGAATGCTTCCTCTAAGGACAAAGCCACAATTCTGTGAGAAATCTAAAGCTCTCTGCTTGATTCCCCATGAACAGGCAACATTAGCTGCCAGCCACCAAGGGAGTGCCATCATGTATGTCCAGTCTAGTTGAGTCCTGCATTCCTGCTTAACCTCCATCTGATTGGAGTTTCATGACAGACTCAAAACAAGAGCCTCCTAGCTGAGATAAGTCAACCCACAGAATTGTAATACCTAATAATAAATTGTTTATTTGTCTACCTACTTATTTTAAAGACAGCATCTCCCTGTGTTGCCTAGGCTGGTCTTGAACTCCTAGGGTCAAGTGATCCTCCTGCTTGCTGGGATTAAAGGCATAAGCCATTAAGCCCGGCCTAAGTTGTTATGTTAAACCACTATGTGTTGGGATGGTTTGTAAAGTAGCAAAATGTAACTTATATTGCATAAAGCATTTTTAAAAGCATCAAGTTAATGCTTCTATGCAAAATATATCAATAGGATAAGTAGGTTTAACATACCTAATACAGAACTTTTTGTCCTCTTCTAGTTTCCTCACTAAAGGAAATGCCTCTTAAACCCAAGGAATATACTTCTAACTCTCTCAACCAGGTATGTGGGGAATAAACTGGAATATAGAGCCTGGACTTCATTTTCTCCCCAGATATGCAATACTAGTCAAGTTAGTAGATACTAAATGGCGTATCAGCTCACAAGGGCAATCAGTGACATATTTGAGGAACACAAACACGCTAAAAGATTAGTAAGTTGAACAACCCAGAAGATAAAAGACATAACAGAGCAAGAATTTAAAACAACATAATATTTAACCTGAAAAAATAGATGATATCTGAAACATGAAACAAAAATTATCCAGTAGAGAAGAACCAATTGAAGACATTGAAATAATGACCTCAGTATATGGGATAAATTACAAAAGAAATAGTCAAAGTTTTACTGAACTAAATGATCAAATCAAAAACATACTCAAAGGAAAGCAAAAAAAGAGAACAATAAAATGTCAAAATGACTATAGAGATCCCAGAAATAGAGAAAAGAAATAAAGGGGGGGGAAATATATGTAAAGAAAATTATTGAAAGTTTTTAAAAAGAAAAGAAAGATGCCATGCAGAAATTAACAGAACTCACAGGAACAATTTTAAAATGACAAAGCATTATAGTGTTGCTGAAGAATAACAGAGAGGGAGAGAAAGAGAGCAAGATCCAGCGACGCTGGCAATCTTCGATGTGCAAGCGCAATCCGTTAGAAACTGGGTCCACCCAACATGGCGATTCCCACGGCCTTCTTGCCCTTGCCCCACATGTTCCTGGCAACATGGCTTCCCCACATATCCCCACGTGTGTAGAACACCGTGGCACCCTACATTTGCATATTAAAAGGCTAGGGTGGGAGGGCCAGCTTTTCCTCGGGCTACGTGAATGACGTGCCTAGTCAAACCAATCCTCCAAGCCCTATGGAAATCAGACACTGCCTCCTCCAGCCTCTATATATACACACCTGGCTGGTTTCTGTCCCACTTGGGGTTCCCTCTCTCTGCTTTGGAGCCCCCCTCCCTCTGTCTCTGTGTGGGGGAACTTCTATCTTCTACCTTCTCCCATCTTTCTTGCCTATTAAACTCTCTGCTCCTTAAAACAAAACAAAACAAAAAAATTGAGACAGTAGGTGCATAATATCTACAAAGAACAAGTGTCAGACTATTATCAGAATTCCCTATGGCATTACTCAATGAAAAAACGCAGTAAAATTAAATGACCAGAACAACAAAGAAGGAATATTTTATGTTAGAGTTTATGGTCATATGATTTATCATTTAAATGCAAGGTGAAAATAAGGATATGTTCATTTGTACAATGCCTCATAGGCTTTTCCGCACCAAGGCCTCCATTGAAATACTCTGGGAGTAAGTTTTCCAAAGTAGAGAAAACAATTCTGGCAGATGCTATAGAATATATGGGAAGTAAGAATAGAAAATTATTTAGTAAAGTTTACCATTTTCTCCAAAAAGCAAACAACAACCAAAAATATATTCAAAACAATGTGGAATAAAATTATAAATCAGCACTGTGCAATAGAAATTTCAGAGATAACAGGAAAGTTCTATATCTGTGCTACATGCAACTACTGAATACTTGAAAAGTAAAGTGAATATTTTACTTTATTTAATTTTAATTCATCTAAGTTTAAAATTAAGTAGCTACATGTGGTTAGTGGCTACCATGTTAGTACAGTTCTAGATTAGTTCAACATGGTGAGGTTGGGATGAACAGAGAGTGTCATGGATATGAGAGGGAGCTGAGCACACACAAGTGTACTTGTCTGATTTAGAAAAAAAAAATTCTGATAATATTAGGAAATTAATAAGAAAAAATAAAATGTAAGTTTGAATCTTAATAGGGATAACCAGACAAAGACTAAAAACAGAATGTATGACTTTCAGAACAGCAGATGTAAATTCAAAAACTTATACAGAAGATGAAAAGGAAGATGAAGAAACAAGAAAGTAAGGTAAACGGAACAATTAACATAGAATGTCAGAAATTAGTCTCAAAATACCAAATCATCAGGAACATAATAATCATTATGAAGTTTCAATCCTCCATTTAAAGAGAGAAACTTTCAGACTGTATTTTAAAAATTCATCAATATGTTGTCTACAAGAGGCATATTTAAAACAACAGTATTCAGAAGTTTGAAAATAATCTAAGAATGCTGTATAGATAAATCCAAATCTAAAGAAATCTGGCATAGCCATTTTCATATCAGGCAATAAAGAATTTAAAGTTAAAATTATGAATGTAAAAGAGGGTTAGTATGTTAGAAGAAAAAACAGTAGATTGAGAAGTTACAATAGTCAATAATCATCATGAATATGTGTGTGTGTGTATGTATGTGTACGCACAATGGTTTTTTGGTTTTTTGATTTTTTGAGACGGAGTCTCACTCTGTCACCCAGGCTGGAGTGCACTGGGCTGATATTGGCTCACTGCAAGCTCCACCTCCCGGGTTCACGCCATTCTCCTGCCTCAGCCTCCCAAGTAGCTGGGACTACAGGCACCCGCCACCTCGCCTGGCGAGTTTTTTGTGTTTTCAGTAGAGACGGGGTTTCACCGTGTTAGCCAGGATGGTCTTGATCTCCTGACCTTGTGATCCGCCCACCTCGGCCTCCCAAAGTGCTGGGATTACAGGCGTGAGGCCACCGCGCCCAGCTGCACGGGATCTTAAAATACAGAAAGCAACAAATGGATGCACCTCAGTGATAATGACCGTACCTAGCACCCAAATCTTAGTTCCTAGTGCCATTCTCCAGTCAAAGGAAGCAGAGCCCTTGTAGAATGACTTATTCTAGAACCCAGGTAGGAAATACATAAGATGAGTCTGAAGCATCTTGTAGTGCCAGACAGAAAGCAAAGAAGTGCAAAAATACATAAATAAAATAAAATAAAATAATTTTTAAAAAATCCCCAAACAAAGAAACAAAAAACTCTACCCCCATTGATGTGTATGTCTCAAGGGGCACAGGTGCCAACAATATCCTAGTGATTCAAACAATAAAATAAATAAAGCGATATTGGATAATTACCCAAAGTATAAAAGAAATATCTATGAGTCCATATTGATAATGATTGAAACCATTAATAAATGGCAGAGAAGAAACAAATATTTTATACAGAACAATTCCAAATAATGTATGTAATTATTCTGCCTTAAAAGAGGGAGAGCATAACTTCCCACTCCTTAAGTGTGGACGGCATCTGGTGATTTTCTTCCAAAGAATATATTCTGGAAAGGGGGAGAAATGAGCAGCTCTCTAGTGGAGAAACCTGACAAACACTGCATCAGCCAGGTTATCAAGATCAGTATCAAGTCATGAATTATGTTGATATGATGTGATGAAAATGCCACTTTATTCTGTGATACTTTCTCTAAAACACTGATAACCCCTGACTATTGAGGCAAATTCCAAAAGAGGGACATCCTACCATATACCTGGTCAGTTATTCCTCAAAACTGTCAAGGTCATCAAAAACAAGGCAAGCCCAAGAAACCGCCACAGTCTAGAGGGACCTAAGGAAGCATGATCAATAAACATAATATAGTATCTTTGGTAGAATCTGGAACAGAGGAAAGACAACAGGCAAAAACTAAGGAACTCTGATTATAAACTATTTCATTAATAATAATGTCTCAATATTGATCCATGCATTGTAACAAATCTACCATCTAATATAAGATGTTACATTAATTGATGGGGGAACCCCACCTGCAGGAGTACATGGGCACTCTCTGTACTGTCTTAATTTTTCTGTAAACCAACAGATGTTCTGAAATGTACAAAGTCTATTAGAGAAAGCAACAAATGACAGGATTACAGGGAGGAACAAATTAAGTAAAAAATGTACTCCACACATTTTAACACGTTCAGGAATTGATCACACAGACAAAAATTCCTCAACATAAGCCTGTGCCATAAAAAGAGAATGTGCATTCTTTGTGAGCACACACTGAATATTCATAGCAATGTGGGCCACAAAGGATCAATCTCTAAATGCTGATATAACTCAGGACTCCTGTTCAGACCACCTTCCCCTTCTGTATATACTCTTCTCCTACGTGACTTAGTTCGGTTCTTGTCTTTAAATACTAGCTTCATGCTGTTACTGTGCAGCCTGGGTCTCACCCCTGAACTCCGAATTTGGATATCTATGGTAGATTTAACATCTGTACTTATTTTTCTAATAGCGTGGAGGTGGCACATCCCAAACCAAAGATCTACTTTCCCCCCACAAGCCTGTAAATGGCAACACCATCCTTTCAGTAGCCCAGGTAACAAAAACAAAATAAAACACGCAAACAAACAAAAACCTTTTTACTTTATTCATGCCATGTCTTACCCACCAGCAGTGTCATTGGTCCTGACTTCAAATTATCAGTGATATAATGGACTTTGACAGCCATAGTGGATTTTTTTTTAACATGTCTCATCTACAGGACAAAATTATTTTCAGTAATAATCATGAAGTAAAGAAGATAATAGTAATGGCTAGAAAAGAAATGTAGACAATGATTTTTTTTTTTTTTTCTTTTTTTTGAGACCGAGTCTCTCTGTCACCCAGGCTGGAGTGCTGTGGCACAATCTGGGCTCACTGCAAGCTCCGCCTCCTGGGTTCACGCCATTCTCTTGCCTCAGCCTCCCTAGTAGCTGGGACTACAGGCACCTGCCACCACACCTGGTTCATTTTTTGTATTTTTAGTAGAGACGGAGTTTCGCCGTGTTAGCCACGGTGGTCTCGATCTCCTGACCTCATGATCCGCCCACCTCGGCCTCCCAAAGTGCTGGAATTACAGGCGTGAGCCACCGAGACGGCCTGATTTTTTCTTTCACCGAACTTCATACATAAAGTTATGTCAGAAAAAAATAAATATTACAAGTAAAAAATAAAGAATAAAATAAAAATTATAGTACAAGCAAGGAAAAAAGTATGAATAAATACTACTTGATTATATTACTTGTTATAAAAGAGACAAATAACTGTATCTATATATTTGTTTTTGGATTAATGAAGTGTTTGAGCCTTCAGACTCAGAACTTTTGAGTTCTGCAAACTTGTCAATGACTTCAACAAAATTAACTTTCTTTACATATTCATGTTTAATATAGTAGAGCCAGATTTGTCAATCTTCCTTCATAGCTGACCAAAGAATACTTTTTATAAATTTTGTTTACATGAATCAATAAATGCACAGTCATAAAAGTCTTAAAGATAAAAGTCCCATTTTACAATAAAACCCAGAAATTTTTAAAACAAGTGAAAACGCCAAATGGTCACATCAAATTACAGAATTGAGATAATTCAAATTCTATCTCTTCATATTTATGATCACTGTGCTATTGTGTATTCCTAATCTCCTAACTGCAGAGATAGGTGGTACCACCCAGTCATGCCCCTGAAGTGTGCACTAGGAATTCCCCAACACCACGTGAACATTTTTTCAAAACTTGTGCAGGCAACTGAGTCCATGTGTGTTGGATGACAACCGTGCAACTGGAGCTTCTTGAAAATAACTTCCATCTGTCATACAGTGTTTATTAAAGGATAAGAAATTTAAAATATGCTAAATTGTAGCTCACATGTATATTATTAAAACTCAACAGAAACTACAGCACTTGTGTAGAACTAGAACTTAGACTAAAAAGCTTTTCTTCTCAGAGGAGTATTTTATCACTGACATTGTTTACAATTGCAAGTTCATGGTAACAATAAAAAGCAAACTGACTTTTAGTTAGTTTTAATGTCACTTTTGAATTCTCTGCAGATAATTCTCTACCTATTGCTTGTCCCTGGAGTAGATGGCATACACTGCACCCTTTTGGGATGCTGGTACAAATTATATCTAAATCCAACTGTCTTCATCCCTATTGCTTCCAACTTCAGGAATCCATAATTTCTTTCTTTAATTATTGCAGTAGGCTCCTAACTTTATAACTGAACTTGCTTCTTAAGTGTTTTCTGTTTTCCTCATCTATTTGTAACATAGCAGCTAGAGTGATCTTTTACATGGCAGATGAATCAGTTACTCCTCTATTCAAAACCTTCAAATGACATCTCATTTGTCCCATGGTATATGTTTGCCATGAACATAGGCCTGAGTCCATGCTTATGTGAGCTGCTTCTAAACCACAACTGAATGGCTGTACTTCTGTTGGGTGTGCTTCTCTTGGGTGTATTTCCTCTCTTCACATACCTGCTCCATTGTCCCCTCTGATTTCTCTTGTAAACCACAAGCTCCAAGAAAAATTATTAACAATTTCAAGATGATGATAGGAGAGCATTCAACCAAGCTTGTGGCTCTTCTTTACAACAGAGGTTGCACATTCCACGTCTTATGGTTTGGGGAAACCAACTCATCATGCACTCTTGTGGAAGATTCAACTAATGCACACACCCTGGAGAGAACCTGGCATTGTTTAGGCAAGTGCATAAATTCAACAAGTTGATAGTTCCCCTCTGTGTTTATAACCCAGAACACATCTTTTCCAGACCCATAAAGGAACATGTATGAGGATGTTTACTAAGACATTGCATGTAGTTAACAGAGAACAGGAAGAAAGTGAGGCATCCACCACCAAGGAATGGATAAATGATTGAATGAATGAATGGATGGATGGATGGATGGATGAATGAATAATGGTGGAGGCATACTATGGAGCAATTAGATGCCATGAACTAATTTGGTGGTTCTTACTCTGGCTGCTCACCTGAGGAAATTTAAAAACTCCCGGAAAGGCACAGTGGCTCATGCCTGCAATCCCAGTGCTTTGGGAGGCCAAGGTGGGAGGATTGCTTGAATCAGGAGTTTGAGACCAGCCCGGGCAACATAGTGAGATCCTATCTTTACAAAAAAAATTAAAAATTAGCAAGGCATGGTGGCGTGTGCCTGTAGTCCTAGCTACTCAGAAGGCTGAAACAGGAGGATCACTTTAGCCCAGGAATTTGAGGCTCCAGTGAGCTATCATGGTGCCCTCCAGCTTGGGTGACAGAGTGAGACCCTGTCTCTAATAAATAAATAAAATAAAAATGATTAATGCCTGAGCCCTTGTGCCTGGATTAATTGATCTAGAATGGGAATTGGTGCTATTTAAAAGTTCTCAAAGTGATTTCACAGTTGAAAACCATTCAACAAGACAGACATACAGAAATTTGCGTATATATTTTAAACATTAAAATGTATCTTATATATTTTATAGTTTTTTCAAAATGCAACGAATAGGGCATGTATAAATTAAGGACATACCTATATATAAAATATATTTTCCTAGGAAACTTATATCTCCAAAAACATATATTAAATAGGGTAGAGTGGTTGTCATGGAAGAGTGGAGAATTATAGGAGATGCTCTTTATCAAAAAAAAAAAAAAAAAAAAAAGAACTGCCTGTATGCTAACCATTCTTTTTTCTAAGTGCTTTAGTTGTGTTATTTCATTTAATCATCACAATGATTCTGTAAGGTAGGTACTGTCATTATCTCCACTTTGCAGATAGAGGAAATCAACTGCCAGAGGGGTTAAATAGTTCATGCAGTATCACGGGCCAAATAGCAGAGCTCTGCTTGACCCCAGACAGAGGGCGCTCAAGCTTTGCACTTAACTGCTGTGATCTACTGCTTCTGTTAACAAAGATAGTGGAGAAAAAAAGAGGAAAGAGATACGGAAAGTAGAGACCGACATTGGCATAGAGAGGGCAGGGAAGAAAGAGAGAAACTGAGACGATCTGAGCCTGAGGATCTATGCAGTCGCGATTTTAAGCAGTTATTGATCCTAACTTATAACTGAATTGGCACTAGTCATAGATGATCATTAAAAACAGAGCACTTCTCAATACTTCTCTTTTATTTGCTTATCAAGATGAGATAATCTGGAAAAACCTAGATTAAAAAGTTAACAGCCCAAAGGTGAACATTTAAAGGTATATATTCAAGACACAATAAAAACTATGAGAAAATGACAATATGGTGTAAAATTATGGCTTAGAGAGACTAAAAAATCTCCTAAGAATCTACAAAGGATAAAAGAAGCAGAAAGTAGGCTCTCTGAGAAGAATCCCACAGAGATGATGTGTGTTTCTCAGTACATCGTAAAAGGAAATACATGATGTCAATTTGTTTTATGATCGGTAATGGGAACTAGATCACTAGGATTAAAATGGTATCGGCTAGATTTCTCCACTGTGAAGTTTCTATTTTTTCCCTTCGTCATTAGTAACAATTCTAGGGGAGATACTTCAAAGTTATAAAAATATCATGTTTCTGCTCCAATGTTCACCCACTTACTTTAGTATTCATTGGTTGATCTTGTCTGCAACAATTCTTACTACTATAGTGTTTAATATTTTCTAATTTCTTTATTCCTTCTAAATGGATTAATTGGAATTCTTCTGTCGGGGAGAGCTGTTCCATTTACTTATTTATATCAGCATGTTCTCATGGATATTTATTTTATTCTATGAGTTCTATTCTAATACTACCATTCTTTATTTTGTTGTTCAAATTGTTCCAGCTTTAGCCTTTGGGAGATTTTCCTGGCTGTCCTCAGTGTCCTTTCTACCTGGCTTATCCTTTTCTGAGAACTGTCTTACTTGCTGGCACCACATGATGTAACAGGCCAGACAGTGTTTACTTAGCCCCAGACCACTTATCTCATGTGCCCTGGGTCCTTTTATTGAGAAACCAGTATCTCAGAGCTGAGTATGTTGATACTACTGAGTTATAGCTGTTTCTAGGTCCTCTCAGTGGGCAACACTGGAAACTATATGTATGTATGTATACTAATCTATGCAGACAAACACTTCTGTATTTCAGTATTCATCTGCATATCAAATAATAAGAAATAAGAGTTTATATTGATACCACATGCTCAAATCTAACATCAGGGGGTTCATTTAGATTTTTCCTCATCTTCATTTTAACTTCTGTCTCAAATAGTGAGAAACCTACAGTGTATTCAGTTATTTGTTCAACTCTGATCTATTCGTAAAGTAATTTCAGAATTCTTAACCCATACCACATCAGAAAAAAAATTTCTACCTAGAGTACTGTAATTGTGTACAGTATACTTCTTTTTGTATTTAACCTTATAACATCTAGTCAGGCTTCTTTCTCTTAGCAAAATGTATTGAAGATTTATCCAGGTTGTTACATGCATCGATAATTTCTTACTTTTGATTGCTGGGAAGTGTTTCATTGTATGAATGTACCATTCTGCTTATCTGTTCACCAGTTGAAGGATATCTGGATTGTTTCAACTTTCTGCTAACTATGATTAAAACTTCTGTAAACATTCACATACAGGTTTTTATGTGCATGCACATTTTCATTTCTTTTGAAGAAATAGGAGTGGGTTTGCTAGTCCATGTGGTAAGTATATGTTTAATTTTTTAAGAAACTGCCAAATTGTTTCCCAAAGAGGCTGTACCATCTTGCGTTCTCACTAGCCACATATCAGAGTTCCAATTGCTTTGCATACTCACTGGCATTTGGCATTGTTTTTTTTAAAGTCTAGCTATTTTAGCAGATATATATTTGTGATTTTAATTTGTATTTCCCTAAAAATGATATTAATCATCTTTTCATGTGCTTATATTACCACTTGTATATCCTCTTTGTTAAAGTCTGTTCTAATTTGTTCTGTTTCTTAAATGGATTGTTTGATTTCTTATTATTGAATTGTGAGAGTTTTAAAAACTGTATTCTAGTTGCAAGTTCTTTGTCAGATACGTGGTTTGGCTTGCAAATATTTTCTTCTGATCCATGCTTGTCTTTTCATTCTCTTAACATTGGCTTTGCTAACCAAAAGTTTAAAATTTTAAAAAGTATAACGTTAACTGGTCTTTAAAATTTTTTGACTCACTGTTTTACTGTTGTTTCTAAGAATCTTTTTGCCTACCTCAGTGTCACAACCATTATCTTCTATGTTTTATTTGAAAAGGTTTTATAATTTCACATTTTACATTTAAGTCTACAATCCACTTTGATTTAATATTTGCTCAGGCAGAAGCTATGGATAGAGATTAACTTATCTGCATGTGGATATCCAATTGTTCTAGTAAATTTGTTGAAAAGATTATTTTCTCTCCATTGAATTTTCTTTGCACCTTTATGAAAAAATAAATATATTTGTGTGAATCTACTTCTGGGCTCTCTGTTCTGTTATATTGATCTTGTATCTGTCTCTGTCAATGCAAAACTATGCTGATGACTACAGATTTATAGTAAATGTTGAAATCGGATAGTATGAATCCTCCAAATTTGTTCTTGTTTTTCGGAATTGCTTTTGCTATTATGCTTTCTTTACCATGTTTCCACACAAATTTTAGAATTGGTGTTTCAATGTATACAAAAAAAAAAAAAAATCCTATGGGTTTAAATGGGGATTGTGCTAAATCTGTAAAGCAGTTTGGATAGAATTGACATTTTAACAATGGGTTAAAATCGATTTGACATGTTAACAATAGGATAAATGTAATCTAAAAAATACGTGGGATAAGTAGGCTAAAAACAACAAAACACTGATAAAATAAATTAAAGAAGACTAAAATACATGGAGAGATATACCATGTATGTGGATTAAATATATTATTTCTCTTTCTTGCCTTATTGCTAGGTCATTCAGTAAATGTTTAATGGAAGTGGTGAAAGAGGGTATTCTTGTCTTTTTACTGATTTTAGGGAGAAAGCATTTGGTTTTTAATGGAATGATATTAGCTGCAGGTTTTGTATAGATGTCCTTCAGTAGGTTAATGAATTTTCCTTCTGTCCTAAGTTTGCTGAAAGCTTTTTATCCTGAATTACTGTTGAATTTTATCAAATGCTGTTTATCTATTGAGATAATTCATTTGCAATTTCTTCTTTAGTCTGTTAATATGATAAGTTGCATTAATTAATTTTTACATGTAGAGGCAGCTTTGCATTTCTGGGATAAACACACCTACTTATCATATATTATCCTTTATATATACATATTGTTGGTTTTGATTAGCTAACATTCTGCTGAGAATATTTATATCTTTGTTCATGAGAAATAGTGTTTTCTCTTTCTGTAATTACTTTGTCTAGTTTCAGCATTAGGATAATTCCGATCTCCTAAGATAAGTTTGAAAGTGGGCCCTCTTCTGCTATTTTTGGTATCATTTTTTTCTTAAAGTTTTGGTAGAACTTGCCTGTGAAATCATCTGGGCCAAGTCTTCTTTGCTGGAAGGTTTCAAACTATGAGTTAATTTTTTCAGTACATATGGGCTATTCCAGTGATCTACTTATTTCTTGAGCATGTATTGGCATTTAGTGTCTTTTAAGGAATTTGTTAATTTCATCTAAGTTTTTGAATTTATGAGTATTTAAGAGTTATGGTATTATTCTTTTTTTAACTATGTGGGATCTGTATATCTGTCCCATCTTCACTTCTAGTATTAGTAATTTCTTTCTTTTCTCTCTATTTCTTAGGTAGTCAGGAAGCAGGTTTTTGAACTTTATTGATTTTTTTAAAAAAAGATGATTTTCAATCATCTTTTAGTTTCACTGATTTTCTCTATTGTTTTTCTATCCTCAATTTCATGATTTCTGCCCTTCTCTTTTTAAATTTCTTTCCTTTTGCTTGCTTTGAGTTTAATTCGATCTTCCTTTTCCAGTCCCTTAGAGAGGGATTAAATTTGTTATTTGTGACTTACTTCATTTTTGAACTTTTACTTTTTCATTGATGGCAGATGATTCTAGCTTTCCATTTTGGGGAGTGTAATAAAGCTCCATTTATTTATTTATTTATTTATTTATTTATTTATTTATTTATTTATTTATGAGACAGGATGTCACTCTGTCACCCAGGTTGTAGTGCAGTGGGGCAGTCCTAGCTCATTGCAATCTCAAATCCCTGGGCTCAAGCAGTCCTCCAGCCTCAGCCTACCAGTAACTGGGGCTACAGGTGTGCGCCATCCTGTCCAGCTAATTTAAAAATTATTTTTGTAGAGATGTAAGTCTCCACATGTTTCCCTGACTGGTCTTGAACTCCTGGGCTCAAATGATCCTTCTGCCTCAGCCTCCCAAAGTGTTGGGATCACAGGCATGATCCACCACACCTGGCCATAAACATCTTTATTCATTCTTTGTGTGTGTGTGTGTGTGTGTGTGTGCACGCATGTGTGTATGACAAAGTCTCACTCTGTCCCACAGACTGGAGTGCAGTGGTGCAATCATGGCTCACTGCAGCCCTGAACTCCCGGGAAGATCAAGAGATCTTCCTGCCTCAGCCTCCTGAGTAGCTGGGGCCACAGGCCCTTGCCACTAATCCCGGTTAATTTTTCTTTTAATTTTAAAAAATTTTGATAGATTTTCGGGAACAGGTGATGTTTGGTTCTTTAGCGGTGATTGCTGGGATTTTGGTGCACCCATACCCCAAGCAGCATACATTGTACTCAGTGTGTAGTCTTTTATCCCTCGCCACCCTCAAACCTTTCCCCTGCATCCCCAAAGTCCAATGTATCATTCTTATGCCTTTGCATCCTCATAGCTTAGTTCCCACAGGAGTGAGAACTTACAATTTCTGGTTTTCAATTCTTGAGTTACTTCACTTAGAATCATACTCTCCAATTCCATCCAGGTTTCTGCGAATGCCATTATTTCGTTCCTTTTTATGGCTGAGTAGTATTGCATGTTATATATATACCACATTTTCTCATTTTCTTTATCCATGAATTGATTGATAGGCATTTGGGCTGGTTCCATATTTTTGCAATTGCAAATTGTGCTGCTATAAACGTGTGTGGAGGTATCTTTTTCATATAATGACTTCTTTTCCTCTGGGTAGATACCTAGTAGTGGGATTGTTGGATCAAATGGTAGATCTACTTTTAGTTTTTTAAGGAATCTCCACACTGTTTTCCACAGTGGTTGTAAACATTTGTAAACTACTGTAACATTTCACCACAGCCATGCTAACATCTATTATTTTTTGATTTTCTGTTTAAGGCCATTCCTGCAGGAGTGAGGTGGTATCGCATTGTGGTTTTGATTTGCATTTCCCTGATAATTCGTGATGTTGGGCATTTCTCCATATGCTTGTTGGCCATTTGTATATCTTCTTTTGAGAACTGTCTATTCATGTCCTTAGCCCACTTTTTGATGTGATTGTTTGTTTTTTTCTTGCTGATTTGTTTGGGTTATTTGTAGATTCTGAATATTAGTCCGGTGTCAAATACATAGATTGTGAAGATTTTGTCCCACTCTGTGGGTTGTCTGTTAAATCTGCTGATTATTATTATTATTGTTATTATTATTATTTGCTGTGCAGAAGCTTTTAGTTTAATTAAGTCCCATCTATTTGTAAATTTTGTTATTGCATTTGCTTTTAGGTTTTTTGTCATGAAATCTTTGCCTAGAAGGGTTTTTTCAATGTTATCTTCTAGGATCTTCATGGCTTCAGGTCTTAGATTCAAGTCTTTGATCCATCTTGAGTTGAATTTTGTATAACGTGAGAGATGAGGATCCAGTTTCGTTTTTCATTCTTCTACATGTGGCTTACCAATTATCGCATTTGTTGAATAGGGTGTCCTCTCTCCCCACTTTATGTTTTTGTTTGCTTTGTCAAAGGTCAGCTGACTTTGTCAAAGATCAGTTGGGTTTATTTCTGGGTTCTCTATTCTGTTCCATTGGTTTATGTGCCTATTTTTATACCAATATCATTGTTGTTTTGTGACTCTGAACTTATAGTACAGTTTGAGGTCAGATAATGTGATGCCTCCAGATTTGTTCTTTTTGCTTAGTCTTACTTTTGCTATGCGGCCTCTTTTTTGGTTCCATGTAAGTTTCAGGATTTTTTTTTCTGTAGTTCTGTGAAGAATTCTGGTGATATTTTGATGGGAATTGTGTTGAATTTGTAGACTGCTTCTGGTAGTATGGTCATTTTCACAATATTGATTCACCCATCCATGAGCATGGGATGTGTTTTCATTTGTTTGTGACATCTATGATTTCCTTGTAGAGGTCTTTCACGTCCTTATTTAGGTATATTCCTAAGTATTTTATTTTTTTTTGGAGGTATTGTGAAAGGGATTGAGTTCTTGATTTAATTCTCAGCTTGGCCACTGTTGGTGTATAGTAGAGTCACTGATTTGTGTACATTTTGTATCCTGAAACTTTGCTGAATTCATTTACCAGTTCTAGGAGCTTTTTGGATGGGTCTTTAGGGTTTTCTAGGTATACGATCATAGCATCAACAAACAGCGACAGTTTGACTTCCTCTTTACTGATTTGGATGCCCTTTCTTTCTTTCTCTTGTCTGACTGCTCTGGCTAGGACTTCCAGTACTATGTCGAATAGAAGTGGTGAAAGTTGGAATCCTTGTCTTGTTCCAGTTCTCAGGAAGAAAGCTTTCAACTTTTCCCCATTCAGTATAATGTTTGCTGTGGATTTGTCATAGATGGATTTTATTACCTTAAGTTACGTCCCTTCTGTGCCAATTTTGCTGAGGGTTTTAATCTTAAAGAGGTGCTAGATTTTGTCAAATGCTTTTTCTGCTTTACTTGAGATGATCATGTGATGTTTGTTTCTCATTCTGTTTATGTGGTGTATCACATTTATTGACTTACGTATGGTAAACCATCTCTGCATCCCTGGTATGAAGCCCACTTAATCATGGTGGATTATCTATTTGATACACTGTTGGATTTGGTTCGCTAGTATTTTGTTGAGGATATTTGCATCTGTGTTCATCCGGGATATTGGTCTGTAGTTTTTTTGTTGTTGTTATGTCCTTCCCTGGTTTTGGTATTAGGGTGATACTTAACAGATATTTACAGAACATTCTACCCAACAACTGCAGAGTATACATTCTATTATTCATCAGCTCAAGGAACATTCTCCAAGATATACCATATGAGAGGCCACAAAACAAGTCTCAGTAAATTTAAGGAAATCAAAATTATATGAAATACTCTCTCAGAACACAGTGGAATAAAATTGGAAATCAACTCTAAAAAGAACCCTCAAAACCAGGCAAATACATGGAAATTAAATAACCTAATCCTGAATGATCGTTGGGTCAACAATGAAATCAAGATGGAAATTAAATATTTTTGAACTGAATGATAATAGTGACACAACCTGTCAAAACCTCTGGTATACTGCAAAAGTGGTGCTAAGAGGAACATTCATAGCATTAAATACCTACATCAAAAAGTCTGAAAGAACACATATAGACAATCTAAGGCCACACCTCATGAAACTGGAGAAAAAAGAATAATTCAAACCCAAACGCAGCAGAACAAAAGAAATAATGAAGTCAGAGCAGAACTAAGTGAAATTGAAACAAACAAAAAATGTAAAAGGTAAATGAAACAAAAAGATAGCTCTTTGAAAAGATAAATAAAATTGACAGACCATTAGTGAGATTAACTAAGAAAAGAAGAGAGCAGATCCAAATAAACTTAATTATAAATGAAATGGGAGATATTACAACTGATATCACAGAAATACAAAACATTATTCAAGGCTACTATGAACACCTTTGTGTGCATAAACTGGAAAATCCAGAGGAGATGGATAAATTCCTGGAAATATACAACCCTCCTAAATTAAACCAGGAAGATATAGAATCTCTGAACAGAGCAATGACAAGCAGCAAGATTGAAATGGTAATTTAAAAATTGCCAGCAAAAAAGTCTAGGACCAGACAGATTCAAGGCTGAATTCTGTTAGACATTCAAAGAAGAATTGATAACAATCCTATTGACACTATTCCAGAAGATACAGAAAGAGGGATTCCTCCCTAAATCATTCTATGTTTCAAGACTTAGAACTCCTTTTAGCAGTTCTTGCAGTACTGGCTTGGTAGTGGTCAATTCTCTTAGCATTTCTGTATCTTTCCTTCATTTATAAAGTGACATTTTTCTGCATGCAAAATTCTTGTCTGATAATTGTTTTGTTTAAGCAGGCTAAAAATAGGATCCCAATCCCTTCTAGCTTGTAGGGTTTCTGATGAGAAATCTGCTGCTAATCTGATAGGTTTTCCAGGTCACCTGATGCTTTTGTCTCACAGCTCTTAAGATTCTTTACTTCATCTTGACTTTAGATAACCTGATGACTATGTGCTTAGGCGATAATTTTTTAGGAATTAATTTCCCAGATGGTCTTTGAGTTTCTTGTATTTGGATGTCTACATCTCTAGCAGGGCCAGAGAAGTTTTCCTCAATTATTCCCTCAAATACGTTTTCTAAACTTTTAGATTTCCCTTCTTCCTTGGGACCACCAATTATTCTTAGGTCTGGACATTTAACATAGTCCCAAACTTCTTGGAGGCTTTGTTCATTAAAAAAACAATTTTGTCTTTGACTGATTAGGTTAATTTGAAAACCTTGTCTTCATGCTCTGAAGTTCTTTCTTCTGCTTGTTCGATTCTATTGCTGAGACTTTCTAGTGCATTTTGCATTTCTCTAAATGTGTCATTGATTTCCAGAAGTTGTGATTGTTTTTTATTTATGCTGTCTATTTTGCTGAAGAATTTTCCTTTCATATCCTGTATCATGTTTTTTATTTCTTAAAGTTGGACTATACCTTTCTCTGGTGCCTTCTTGATTAACTTAATAATCAACCTTCTGAATTATTTTCCTGGCAATTCAGAGGTTTTTGCCTTGGTTTGGATCCATTGCTGTGAGCTGATATGATCTTTTGGAAGTGCTAAAGAACCTTGTTTTGTCATATTACCTGAATTTTTTTTTTGGCTCCTTCTCATTTGGGTAGACTGCATCAGAGGGAAGATCTGGGATTCATGGCCTGCTGTTCAGATTATTTTGTCCCACAGGGTGACCCTTTGATATGGTGTACTCCCCCTTCCCCTAGGAATGGGGCTTCCTGAGAGCCAAATTGTAGTAATCATTTTTGATCTTCTTGGTCTAGCCAACCAGTGGAGCTACCGGGCTCCAGGCTGGTACTGGGAAGTGTCTGCACAGAATCCTGTGATGTGATACATCTTCAGGTTGCAGCCGTGAATACCAGCACCTGCTCCCGTGGAGTTAGTAGGGGAATGAAGTGGACTCTGTGAGGGTTCTTGGTTGTGTTTTTGTTTAGTGCCCTGGTATTGTGTTGGTTGACTTCCAGCCAGGAGGTGGTGCTTTCAAGAGCGCATCAGTTGCATTCCTATAGGGAGGATTCAGACTTGGCCTAGGGACACCTGGTTACGTACTCAGGTTTCTTAGGCAGTGGGCAGGGCCATAGAACTAGCAAGGCATTATGACCTTTGTCTTCAGCTACTAGGGTGGGTAGAGAAAGACCACCAGTTGTGGGCAGAGATAGGCATGTCTGAGCTCAGCCTCTCCTTGGGGGAGGGTTTGCTGCCACTGCTATGGGGGCCGAGAGTGTGGTTCCCAGTCCAGTGGAGTTATATTCCTAGGGGTATTATGGCTGCCTCTGCTGAGTCACACAGGTAACCAGGGAAGTGGGGGAGAGCCAGCAGTCACAGGCCTCACCCCACTCCCATGTAGCCCACAGTCCTAAAGGCCAGTCTCACACCCACCATGCACCTCCAACACTACTGAGTCTATTTCCAGGCAGCCAGTAACCAGGGCTGAGAACTTACCCTAGACCATGAGCCTCCCAGTTGGGAAAGCAAGCAGACTCACTTTTTTTAGTGTCCCAGGGAGCCTGCAGTGGTGATCCAGTTCCTTCAAAGAGTCTGTGGATTCTTTTGGCGTTCCTGGTATGTTCCTGCAGTAGTCCTTGGAGTAAAAGTTCATGATGTGAATCTCCACATGCCGCTGTGTCCGTCCGAGCAGGAGCTGCATGCAAGCTAGACCTGCCTCCTTTCCACCATCTTAATCAACAACCCCCTTTTATTCCTTTTCAATATAAGGATTTTGTGCTATAAAGATCTCTCTATGCACTACTTAGCTTAATGTAAAAAAATTAATATGTTTAGTTTTTATTCTATTAAGTCAAAAATACTTTCAAATTTTCTCAAAATGTCCTCTTTGACTGTGGTCTATTAAAAATTGTATTTGTTGAATTTACAAATGTTCAAAGATTTTCCAGATATATTTCTGTTACCTATTCCTAGTTTAATTATATTATTGTCCAAAAACTAAGCTTTCTATACTTTCTAATTTTTTCAATTTTTAAGGCTTATTTATGACACAAGATGGTCTATCTTGAATGTCCCAAACACTTGAAAAGAATGTACAGTCTGCTATTGTTGGATGGAGTATTCTATAAATATCAGTTAGATCAAGTTGGTTGATAGTGTTATTTAGTTCTTCTATATCTTTATTGATTTTCTGTCCACTTTTTCATCAATTACTAAGAGGGGATTATTACAACATCTAATTCTTATTGTGGGTTTGTGTATTTCTATTTTCAGATTCAGCAATTTTTGCTGCATGTATTTTTAAACTCTTGTTAGGTGCATGCTGATATAAAATTGTTATAATTCATGGAAAATTGACCTTTTTATCATTCTGTAATGTTTATTTCTGATAATATTCTTTGTTCTGAAGTCCACCTTGATATTAATATAGCTCCTACATCTTTCTTTTAATTAGTGTTTGCATGGTATATTTTTCCTGTTCTTTTACATTTTACGTATCTTTACCTTTATATTTAAAGTGGATATCTGTAAAGAGTTGTATTAGTCCATTTTCACACTGCTATAATATAAAGATACTCCCTGAGACTGGGTAATTTGTAAACAAAAGAGATTTAATTGAGTCACCGTTCCCCATGGTTGGGGAGTGCTCAGGAAACTTACAGTCATGGCAGAAGGGAAAGCAGGCACCTTCTTCACAAGGTGGCAGGAGAGGGTGTGAGCATGTGAAGGAGCAACTCTCAAACACTTATAAAACCATCTGATCTCTTGAGAATTCACTCACAGTCATGAGAACAGCATGGGGTAAACTACTCTGATGATTCTGTCACCTCCCTCCCTTGACATGTGGGGATTATAATTCGAGATGAGATTTGGCTGGGGACAGAGAGCCAAACCATATCAACATTATATCACTGGAGTTTCCTTTTATACCCAATATGACAATCTCTTATTTCGTTTGTATGTTTAGACCATTCATGTTAAATATAATCATTAATATAATTAGTTTAAGATCTATCCTCTTGATATCTGTAATTGATTTGTTCCATCAATTCTTTGTTTTTTTCCTCCCCTGTTTTTCTGGCTTCTCTTGGCAGAATAATCAGGCAGTTATTATTCTATTTTATCTCAACTCTTGACTTATTACATATACTTCTTGTTAAATTGTTCAGGGGTTGGTTTAGAATTTACAGGATACAACTTTAATTGGAGTCTATCTTCAAATACTTTTATACTACTTAATGTTTAATTTAAGGACTTTAAGAATCATAATAGTAAACTCCCAATTCCTCCTTCCCAAACTTTGTGTTATTGTTGTCATATATTTTACCTTTTTTTCATAAACACACACTACATTGCTACCATTGGTCAAAACAATTAGTTATTTTAGAGTCATTAAAAATAAGAAAAAAATAAATTTTATTTACTTTCATTTATTTCATCTCTAATGTGATTTATTTTTTTATTTAGATCTAAATTTCTCTTTTGTATCATCTTCTTTTTGAAGAATTTTTTTTTTTTTTTTTACCATTTCTTTTAGTATAGGTTTTCTACACTAAAATGAATTCCCTTCAGATTTGTCTGAGAAAGTATTTCTGCTTCAGTTTTTTTCCTACTTTATTTTTGAAAATTATATTCACTGCCTATAAATTCTGGGTAAACTTTTGACAAGTAAATCATTCTTGCTGCACTATAAAAGGTCTCATCATAATCTGGCTTGGGTAGTTTCTGGAAGGAAGATGGCTCCACATCTCATCTGTGTTCCTGTATATGTAAAGGATTCCCCCATCCCCAGCTGCTTTAAGAACTTCTCTTTGCCTTTTGTTTTCAGCAGTTTGACTAATATGCATAGGTGTGTTTTTGTGATATTTATCTTAGTCAGCATTCTCTATTTTGATCTATAGTTTAATGTCAGTAATTAATTCTAGAAAATTCTATGCCATCATATTTTCAAATATTTCTTTTGATCCACATTCTCTGTCTTATCCTTATTAGATTATTGGACTGATTGGAATTATTCCATAACTCGTGAATGTTCTATTTTTATTTTCACACTTTTTTTCTCAGCTTCAGTTTGGATAATTTCTAGTGACTTTCTTCCACTTTACTGATTCTTTCCTAGTCTATATCAAGTTTACTTATGAGCCTGTTGAGGTCATTCTTCATCTGTTACTGTGTTTTCATTGCTAGCATTTTCATTTAATTATTTCTTATAGTTTTTGAATCTCTGTTGAAATTTCCCATCAAATCATGCATGTCTTCTCCTGTAACATTAGAGTCTTTAACATATTAATCATAGATACTTTAATTTACCTTTCAGTTCCACATCAGTGTCATATCTGAGTCTAGTTTTGTTGACTGCTTTGTCTCTTGACACTGTGTTGTTTTGTCTTGCCTTTTTGTACGTCTTGATTTTTTGTTGAAAATGGGACATATTATGTTGGGCAATAGAGTCTAAGGCAAATAGCTTTTATGTTTACAAATGGGCATGCTTTTGCTTTTGCTAGGTCTCTATTTTTTTCTTCCTGCTGGTTCTTTAATGTGCATATTTAAGTTAATTCAACCAGTAATAGGAATTTACTTTGGGTTTCTTGTTACTATAGTTACTCTCAGTGTTAAACAGGTTGCAAATTCTTCTGATGATATCTTGTGTTTTGAGTGGCAGCTGGTTTGTCAGTGGGTTTTACTTAATTTCTCTTCCATCCTCAGCTTTAGGTCTTCCCTTTGCACTGTACCTCAGATATTGTTCATCTCCAGCATTCTAGCAGTTTTCTATTATTACTTTTTAAAATTAATGCTTGTTTGCCCATGTTCTGGTTCACTGTAAGTCTTAGGCAAGTGCTATGTCTCAGGTCTCAGGTATAACATTCTTTTTTTATTTTTATTTTTTGTTTTTGAGACAGGGTCTCACTCTGTTGCCCAGACTGGAGCACAG
The DNA here is from genome assembly GCF_000951035.1 of Colobus angolensis palliatus. Taxonomy (NCBI): domain Eukaryota; kingdom Metazoa; phylum Chordata; class Mammalia; order Primates; family Cercopithecidae; genus Colobus; species Colobus angolensis. The sequence goes on along the minus strand of NW_012117500.1, from coordinate 2,724,763 downwards.
TGGCATGAACTCAGCTCACTGCAACCTCTCCACCTCCTGGGTTCAAGCAATTCTCCTGCCTCAGCCTCTCAAGTAGCTGGGGTTATAGGCATCTACCACCATGTCCTGCTAAATTTTGTATTTTTTGTAGAGATAGGGTTTCACCTTGTTGGCCAGACTGCTCACAAACTCCTGACTTCAAGTGATCTCCCCACCTTGGCCTCCCATAGTGCTGGGATTACAGGGGTGCGCCACTGTGCCTGGGCCTCAGGTATAATATTCTTAATGATCCTCTCCATTTCTTAATTGTAGTTCCAGATCCAGCACATATTTCCTGGTCTTTCTCCAAGGGTAGAGGGTTTTATTTTTTGTTTCCTTCTTAGGCTAAAATGGATTTTTATCATTGCCTCAGGGTAAGAGGATTGGTTGTCTTTCACTCCATAGATTATGGTTTTTTTTCCCGTAAAGGAGATAGGAGATATATGGTTGCATATATGCTTTTCCCACAGTGGCTACTGTTTTCCTCTCTCAGAACTTCACCATTACACCATTAGGCATGCTCTCTTGAGACTCGTACCAATCTTTTTTGAGAAGCTATGAGATCTATGGAGAAAAGTTTGCAAGAAAGAAAGTCTGAATTCCCCTATACAGTAGTCCTTATCTGTGGTTTCACTTTTTTCGGTTTCAGTTACCCATAATCAACCATGGTCTGAATATATCTATATCTACATATAGAGAGACCATATTGTGTAACTATTATTATAGTATATTGTTTTAATTAATTATTAGTTGTTAAACACAACTGTACCTAATCTATAAATTAAACTTGTATATATAGGAAAAACATAGTATATATAGGGTTCAGCACTCTCTGTGGTTTCAGGCATCTACTGGGGGTCTTGGAACATATCCCTTGTAGATAACAGAGGACTTCTGTATTTTCATGTCTTATGGTTCCACAATCTCTCAACAATCCCTACTCAGCTTCCACCAGTTTGTTAACTATTCTAGCCCAATTATTCTTACTAATATCCAACTGTGTCTGCCCCAGATAAGCAAGTACTCACATTTCATCTCTCTCAACAGGCATCCGCCTCTCCTTATATTTTGAATGGTTGGTTTCCAGCAGTATCAGCTTTTTGATGCATTCAAGTAATGTCATTAACTTGCAGGTTGTTTCACTTTTTTCATTGTTGTTGTAAGCTTGGAGGCATAGTTCCTTCCAGATTTCTACATCCCAAGTAGAAACTAGAAGTTCCTTGTACCATCATGAAAATGGAAGAAAGTAAACACTTCTTACTTAGCACAGAAAAGCAGAGAAAATATTCCTGAAGAAGTGAGCCCCTTTCTTTATCGAAAAATTTTTCAAGTGTTGAAATATCTCTGCTTTTGCCTTGCATCCACTATTCCTTACATTCCCCTTGGATAACTCAATCACACCAATATTGTTATTAAGTAGTGAAAAATATTATGTTGATTTCATAGGAGAGGAGAGGGTTTACATTGCACATTACAATGATATTTACATTACATTGTTCATGGTCTTCACAAATCCCATTAAACATCTGTCTTTCATAGTCCCTTCTTATTTCCTGCATTTCATTTAAACAATGTCTTAGCTATTTTGTGCTGCTATAACAAAATACCTAGGCTGGGTAATTTACAAACTATAAGAGTTTATTTTCTTACAGTTCTAGAAGCTGGGAATTCCAAAATCAAGGTGCCAGCAGGATTAGTGAAGATTGCTCTCTTTTCCTAAGATTGTGCCTTGATGTTGCATCCTCTGGAGGGAACAAAGTGTCTTCTCATGGAAGCCAGTGAGCAAGCAGGCTGAGTGTTGCATGAAGCCTCTTGCACACGGACCTAAATCACATTTATGAGGGCTCCTCCCTCATGGCCTAATCACCTCTTAAAGGCCCTACCTCTTAAGGCTATAGCATTGGCAACATCTAAATATTGGAGGGGACCCGTTCAAACCATAGAAAATGCTTATAGTCTTCCCTATTGAGTTGGTAAATTCTGATCTATTCCAGTATACATAAGCCCCACCGAACACAGCGCTCAGCAATTATAATGCCACTTAGTTATAAGATCCCTTCTCCACTTCTTAGAAGACGTTTGTTGACCATGTAGTGTTTCTAGTTTGCCTTCGGGTTTTCTCTCAACTTTCACTTAACAAAGGATCTTTTTCAAATACGCACAGTATTTTCCCTGAGAAGAATTCTGGGAAAAAATGGAAATAGAGATTTTGGAAGAAAGAAAATCAACCTTTTTGATTATCCCATGACTTACACAAATGATGTGGGAAAAATACCCCTCTCAAGTGATATGTTTGTACTGACAGTTGACTCAATATCAAAGTCACCTTTTGGGAGTATCAGAATCTGATCTGAGTGTGGTTTGATGAGTGTCATAGATTCATCTGTGAAATGTTGCACGTGCCAGATGGGACAGTCTAGCTTAAAATTTTTCCTCATTGAGATCATCATAGGAGATGATTTGTTTTCAACTGCTTTCGTATTTCTGCACAACTCCCCTGACCCAAAAGAAAAAAAAATCCACCTTCTCTCAATAATTTGGAATATTGAGGGTCCTTTGCACGCTTTTGCATACAGTCTTTGTGCTCTTTAGAAGAAAAATGTTACGAATAGGTAAGGTAAAAATAGCTTAGTAAAGGTAACAATTGACATTCAAAGTTTAACAGCCTTTCCTTCCTCTAACATCTTGCAAAAGATGTAACACTGCATCACTGGCCCAATGACATACCCCAAAGCATTTGAATTTTTTAAAGAAGGTCTGGGATAAAAGAACGTCATTCTGCATCATCACTTGGGATTGTGGTATTTAAAGGTCATCAGAAAAGCATCTTCCTGACACATAACATCAATGGCAACCTCTTGGTATATGAGCTGATGATAATACATTGTTAAAAGCATTGTGTGACAAATGGAAATAAGAATGTTTGTCATTAAATATTCTCTGCTGCTTGTACAAATAGAAAAGATAAGGCATGTGGTACTTATTCTTCTGTCTCCTAATATAAGTAAATATTCCTATCAGAGCTTTATCTTTATAGAGGTATCTCCTGTGGAGCTATAACAACCTTGAGTAGCTGCATAGGATCACATGTAACTATGTCTTTCCATGGGCCTCTGGGTAATATGGCATTACTGTTATAAAATCATCTGTAATCAGTATTATTTTTGTAAAATGGTAAATTAAAGAAATTTTTAGATGATCTTTAAATATGAATCTAGGAATTCCAGAAATATCTCAAAGGAAAGAAGCAATTGATGTAGAAATTAGGGTAAGTTAAAAGATCAGCAGTTTCAGTGTATCTTTTTTATTCAGTGAGTAAAATTTTAGATTTTGTAAGTTCTACTTCAAAAATAATACAGTTTATTTTGCCAGATAAAATTAGGTTGGGAATGAGAAGGTTGTGAGGTTTCACATTTCACAAAGGTCATCTGAGAAAATTAAAACAGTATTGTCTACATGATGCAAAATTTTCCATTTAACCTCTCTATATTGAAAAAAATAGTTAAAATACGAAGCATTTAGATTGGGTTTTAATTGTCAAAGATAATTCTAATTCTAAAAACTCCACAGTTCAATTATAATCCAAAATATTGTTTACTCTCTCATTAGTTTGTATTAGGTATCAAAACATTTGACACTTTCCTTAAGATTTTTTCTTCTATTGTTGACTCTTTTCTAAATTAAATCGTGTAAACTTTTTCACAGTCAATTTGTGAAATTGACTGAAATAGCCTGGGTCCTGAAGAAAATAAGTACCACGTTCAAAAAGTTTAATTGAAGAAAGTTAAATTAAGAAAATATTTGGAGGGATATAATGTAGATTAAGAGAACAAATGGGGAACGAAGGCTGCATGAAGTCATTGTTGCCACTTGGCTGCAAGGCACAATGATAAGGGCGATGTGTTATAGGAGCCTGCAGATGGCTTAGAGCTCTGAGAGAAGAACGTTCACCTCCATCAGGAACTGTAACCCTGGCACTCAAGCCACTGCTAGAACCACAGTCAAGAAGGGATAGGGGAGGGGAAGAAATACTCCAACCTTCTTTTCCCCTCAACTTTCCTTGGTCAAACCCAACCACAGCCACAGGAGCAGGGTACCTGAGTGATGCAGCTTATAGACATCAGCCTCCCAGGTCACAGAACAGGCAGAGAATGGGGAAAATGGATGTAAGGGAGGATGGCATAAGAATGTTTAAATATATTATCCACTTATGAATAAGATCGTGTGTGTGTGTGTGTGTGTTTTCATTCTCTTTTACGTTAACTTGATCTCTCTGGGCTTTGACCTCCCTATCTCCAAAGTGGTTTTTTGACTTCTCATCATCTGTAATGCCTCCATTTGTTATTCCATTTTCAAGCATTGTAGTGTGTAACCACCCTCTCCTATATTTCCAATCCATTCACTCCAGTATACCCTCTGCAAGAGTTCTCTGACCTCATTAAGACCTAATTTAACCTCTCAATATTGACTTTCCTCTTTATCTTGCTTACATTCCCTGATTCCCATAAGAATCACCTTTTCTGCAAACACTCTCAACTCCCTGTTTCCTTCTCCCTTTACTGTACTTACCCAATAGAACCCCAGTCCTTGTTGAACTCAAACTTTCCCTTTCCTCACATCTTTACTGACTCATCTGAACACTGCTAGAAAAATTATCACACAACCCAGCTGGCTGGTTTCAATTTATGGAATTACCAGAAACTTCAAATAGATACTTAAATAATGTTTTACAAAACAGCAATAGTGTATAAAAAGAATCATCTACTTGTTTTGTGTACTAAGAAACCCAGAGGCAGGCAGCTGCTGGATGACTTTGGGACTGAACAATGTCAAGATCCTGGGTTGATGTCTCTTGGTCTTTCTGTTTCAAGATAGCAGCCATAGTTGAAAGCACCACAGTTCCATTTGACACAGATTCAAAGGCAGGACGTAGAAGGTTATGTTGCAAAGAGCACTTTTCCTTATGTAACCCCTCTCTTATTAAGGAGGAAACTTCTTTCTCAGAAGATACTCACTTATATTACATTGTCCAGAATTTTTACGCGCCTGCCCAGTGCCTGAAAATAGAGAAGTACACTATTAGCGAGGATGATGGAGGTGAAGGAGATGGGAGAAAGATGACTTATGTGGACAAACATGTAATTAGAAGAGACAACTTCTGGTATTATATACTATGCTCCTTTCCTTGTGGGGCATGTGTACATACATATGTGCCCTCATATTCATACCCACAGTGGCTAAGTTTTGGTAAGGTAAACTACCTGTAGCAGGGAGTAAAAATTGAAGTTCTGAGAAATCATGCCAGTTAGTACTTACTAGTATTCACATTTTGTCCTAGGTGCTGTAGGGGATATGAAATTTTTCCATAGTTAGGGTTTGCCTCTAAAGAATAATCTTTATGATCTTGTAGTTTACAATTCTAAATATTGCCTGAGCTTTTTTTCCTTTCCTCAAAATGTGTGAAATTCATTTACTGATAAACACTACTTTTAATGAGGTTCGGATAACTTATTTAAAGTAGAATTAGTATATATGTGTATATATACACCCAAAAGTTCCAAATCGAATGTCTGTAAATGAATTTATTGTTAGTGTCTGTTGTAGAGAGTAGCTAGCATGTAACAATTTGCTGTAATGTCCATATTATTTGTCTATCTAGTGTAATATTAAGACTGTAAATACCTTGTAAACATTGATTATATCTGGGGAAGATATCAGAATCTCCATACATTTCAGCAGTGAGAATTATTCATTTCTAGTGGTATGTGGATTGTCACTGATGCCAGTCTTACCTAAACATTTCCAGTACCACTACCTGTTATCAAACTAAAGATAAGTCTAAAGCAAATGCTAATTTCCTAAAAGGCACCTCAAGTAAGGGAAATGGATCAGGTACAAGTGCAGTATCAAAGTGCCTTACTTGTTTTGAATTCTCACAATAAGTGAATATCAAATAAATGTTACTTCCTCTCTTGGCAAAGATTTGTAACCCATAATTACATTGATACATGTGTTATGTCAGTGGCAGTAGTGGAATTCATAGTATTTTTATGTGAAATGCACTGTTTTATTGCATTAATTCACATTTAATGTGTACACAGTAATAACCATAAAGTATGATAACCAAAGTTATATATTTTCTTCAGAACATTCATTTAGAGAGCTTTCAAAAGAGTCTGAGGAAATTAAAATATCAGTCAGTTTACCTGCAGGATATAGAGCAAAAGCAGAAAGCAGTATAATATCTTTTACAAGCCAACATTCCTCCCCACATAATTTCCTTACTTCTAGCTGATAAAATACAGCAGTCATAACCCTGTACATATTTTTTTAACTATGGTACACAAAACAAAGGTTTCTGAAGTGAAGGAAAATATACCTCTTTCAGCAAAATTGCATTACTCACATGATTACAAGCAGGAGGTTTGAAGGCAAGAGAAAGCAGTGAAGGTGGAAGTCCCAAAGCTCCTTTCCTGGTGATGGACCACAGAAAGATGATGCCCATAAAGGCAGGAAGTCTTATATAAGAGGTAGTGGAGGCCCAGGGGATGACAAGAAATAACAAATGAGAAGGTACCTAGAAAACAGGACAAGAATGAAAAATCTTGGTCATATTGAGGGCCTAAAATAAAATAAAATAAAACAACAGAGTAGGGTATAATGTTCTAAAGGCTGTGAAACAGGGAAACCAAGTAATGGACGATTTAAACTTGGTGAACACAAGATGGTTCTAGAAATACAGAATGCGGCCCGTGTCTTTTTAAAAAATTTTTTTTTAAGGCTTGGATATTCCTGCTTCCCAACACTCTGTTCCAGTATTCATATAAAAGTTAACTGTTCCAAATCAAGGCATACTTCAAGACCTAATTTGCATCCAGTATTCTTCAAGAAGGCTTCCATGACAATCACAACACCTAGTGATTCTTCACTTAGTTGAATTTATTTACCTTTATATCATTTATACAATTCTTTCATTAATTTATTCTTTGTTCGATATTTATGAAGCACTTTCCCCATAGATAGATGGATCTGGCTTCCATTTATCAATGAATTATGTTATAATTAAGATGGGTATAGTAGTCATGTGTCTATAGTGGGATATTTTCGTCATTGCTTAAAAGCATTTTTTAAAATACAAGTCATATACACATAATTTTTAAAAATGTAACCAAAGGGAAAAGTGTAAGAAAGAGTAAAGTCTCTTTCCTCACCACAACCTTAGTCTCACTCATCAAAATAACCACTTGTTATTTTCTTGAGTATACATATATAAAAACGGAATATACATATCTGTATATGCCCTTCTACAAACATGGTGGCATACTGGCATATGCCTTTTTAAAAATCTAAAGACATGGGATCTATACACATACGCACGTATGTGCATATGCTGTTCTGTACATTGCATTTTTTTCTTAACTCTGTATCTTCAAAGTTGACAGACATTAAAATATCATGGCAGACCTTGTCAGTTGGTTTTATCATCAAAGCCTTCCTAGGTTCACAATGGACCATACTTCTAATACTTTCTAATACTCCCTATCAGCTAGGTGTGGCCAACTGAGTGAATTCTAGGCAGTAGAATAGGAGTGGAAGTGATGTGTGCCTCTTCCAGATAAGGTCCATAAAAATATCCATGAATAATCATCTCCCCATTTTCTATCTGTCAGCAGGATGTTGATGATAAGGGTGACCGTGGAAGCCAGATGTTGAAGATGGTATAGCCTCCATCAACCTGGATGTCTGCAGGACTGAGGTGAGCACATACCCTTGAACTCCCTAACCTGTGACCAGAGCACTTGCATTGGGCTATAACATGAGTAAAAACATCAAATTTCGTTATGTTAAGACACTGAAATTTTGAGATCAGTGTCAGTAGTTACTGTTACCACAACCTATATACATATATAGAGATAGCTAATTGTTTTTAATGTCTGAGGAGTGCTTGATTTATTGTTTGCAAGAGCCGTTATTTATTTAAGCTACTCCTGACTGATAGGCATTCAAATTGCTAGCAGTTTTTGTTATTAATGATGCCATGAATAACCTTTTACATACATTATTATTTCTGAGTATCTCCAAAGGATAAATTCCCAGCAGTAGAACTGTGGATCAAGGGTATCGACTCTTAAAACACGTTGGTGTTTTGACAGCTATGCTAACTTCTCCTTTAAATTATTTGTACTGATTTTGTTTCCTTCAACAGTGTTTGAGTGTGTCTCCTTTTACACATCATCATGGACACTTAAGTATTATAAAATTGTTAACTTTTTCTAATCTAGTCAGTGAAAAAATGATTTCATTGTTTCGATTTGCATTTTTAAAATTTAGAGTGAGACTGTGTGTCTTTTCATGTGGTTTTGGCCACTTAGATTTCTTTTTCTGCAACCTGAATGCTTGTACCCTTTGTAGAGTTCTCGAAAGAGCTATTTGTCTTTCTCGTGTTGATGTGTAACACAACTATAAGCTGCTTAAGAGAGATTATGTCAGATATTTCTTGGTTTAACTCCCAGCACAGGAGCTAAACACATTTGAGCAGTTTTGCATAGTTAAAAAAGATTTACAGCTTTTAAATTCTTACTACGACTGTATAACTATTATCCTCTGCATTTTATGGAAGAGGAAATGGGGGCTGAAGGGAGTTAAATAACTTGCGAAGGTCAAATAACTACTGAGTAGTAGAGATGGGTAAGGACCCAGAATTTCCAGTATGAGATCGCTAACTTTTAGGGCGTATTTTCCTGTATATAACTGCTAGGTTTCTAAACTAAAGTGCCTGATATATTAATCATCATAATCTAGCATCCATTATTCATTATCAATTGGCATTAAATATTCACAGATGAATGGTACTAGCAACTAAGTAAAATGCCTTACAGAGAGCATTCTTCATAGACACCTACAGAAAACATTTTAAAATGCAATCTTTTCTAATAAAATGTCCAGCATCAAGATCTAGGTGAATTTCTGACAGTAGTTACTGATTGATTCCAAGTGTGAACTTTAAAAAAAAATGGTGAATTCTACTTCATTCATTTATAATCCATATAAGGATATACATTATATATACTTTATGCTAGGTGCTTGGAAAACAATGAAGCACAGGTAAGTTCCTGGCCTAGAGGAGCTTAAAGGGTTTTTTTTTTTTTTTTTTGTGGAGAAAATTTTGAAGCAACAATATAAGTAAAATACAATCCAGAACGCAGAGTACTGTGGAGCACCTAGAAGGAAGTCAGTAATTGCATTTGGAATTCCTGGGAGCAGGTTTGTCAAAGATGATGTTTGATCTGGGTACTGGCAGATGAGTAGTTTTCCTGCATAGGAGATTTTAGATGTTGTGCTGAAAATCGTGGTATTATTTTGATAATTAGGGATCACCTATATCCCCCCCAAAAAATGTCCTGAGACACATGAAGCTAAATAGAGTATGGCACCAGTGTTAGACACCACTTGGAATGATTAGTTGGAATTCAGAACTAATCATGCACTTCGAATTTAGAAGGTGACAAAGTGTCCTATTTATCATCATATTTCCAAGGCCTGCAACACAGAAGGGACTCTAAATATTTGTTGAATTAAACTAAATTGAATTAAATGGATTCCTGGGATTTACATACCCTTCTTGAGGCTAACTAGAGCTCAGAGTGAGAAAAAGTGCTATGTCATTAGTTGCATCTTCTGATGAAACAAAATCAACTTAGAAGGAAAAAACTGAGAGTCGGGATGATATTGGATACCTCCCAGTGGCGCTAGTTCCATTTTAGTGGCTGTCAGTGGATAAAAGAATAAATTAGCGGTGGCAGAAGATAGCTGCTCATCAATGACTGACACCCTGCCCTCACTGCACCCCCACACCCCATTTCCCACAGTCAAAAGTTGTTGGGGAAAAAGGCTTTCTTGCCAGGACTACATGTCCCAACCTCTTTTGCACCAAGGTGGGCCCTTATGGCTAGTTCTCACTTATGGAATGTGAGTGGACTGATGTGTGTCACTGATGGTGCCTGGTGCACATATCTGTCTAGCTTCCAACTCCTGGCACCTGGATTTTTTATCTTGAGGACTTTCTTTGCCCCTTAGGGCCTGCCTTGCCCACTCACATAAGGGAGTTGAAAGCGTCTGAGAATTAACCCCCTCTGGGAATAGCTCTGAACAAATGATGGACAAGATGGATATAAACCTATCTTTCTTGTCCTTTGAAAGGGATAATTCTGAGCCATGTGTTCTGCCCTTTTTCCGAAAGTTCCCCAGCAGAATCAAACTCTGATTGCCCACAGCGGTGCCTTGCTTGATAACGCGCTCCTTGTTGGTTGCCGTTGCTTCCCCGTTGCACTTCTTCCATCACCCTGCTGACGCTCAAATCCCCGTCTCTGAGCCCGCTCCTGTACCATCCAAAGTAAGGCAATACATTTTCCCCTAGATACCAGGTGTTTTTTTTCTCTTGTTTTACTCTCTGATTTATTTGAGTAAAACCTCTAGTGGTTTCTAGAAAGGGCCAGTTGAAGGAACACTTTTTGAGATCTTCTGCATCAAAAGACAGCCACTGCACTGGATTTATGGTCTCTACTCTCATACTGGATTTGCGATTTAGTTTACGTGTAAAATAATTAACATAGTAACTATATATAAGAATATTATATAAAATTAAAATAATTTTCAAAATTATTTCCTGTTTAGCTTCCAAGTGAGTTAGTTATCCCAGTGCTTGCCGGCTTCCAGTGCTGCTCCAAGAAGTTCAATGTCATCTCTAATCTTTTGTATATGATATATTTTTTCTCTGAAAGATTTCAGAACTTCTCTTTAACAGGGTTTCCTGCAATTTAATAATTGTGTGCCTTGGTGTTGTTTATATGATTGTGTCTTCATTTATTGATCTAGGTACACAGGGAAATCTTACAATCTGGAAACTCATGCCCTTCAGGTCTGCAAATTTTTTTCATATTATTTTTTGTAATTTCTACTCCTTTTTTTTTTTTTTTGTTCTCTCACTCTGAGACTCATGATTTGGATGCTTGGACTCCTGACTGGTTCTCAAATTTCCTTTATGTTCAAAGTTTTTTCATTTCTTATTTTATTAAGTTTTGTGGGACAATTTTGTAATTCTATTTACCAGTCTTTCTATTATTTTAATTCTGATATCACATGTTTGATTTCAAAAATCTGCCATTATAACCAGAAATCTTGGAATTATAACATCTGGATGTGTGTGTGTTTTTAGGGCAGGGTTTGAGAGGAGAGGGGGAAGGACAAAATGTGATTTCAGGCTACAAACCTCCTATGGACCAAGATTCAATAGCCACGGGCACTTCTCTTGCCCACCTCACTCCAGCCCAATAACATTATCATTGTCAATAATAAGTCCTTGTCAGTGTCTCACCAGGAAAATAGAAATAACTCTGGTTATTTTAAACAAAGAGAATTTAACAAAGTGAATTATTTACAAAAGTATTGGAAGGACTAGGGAATCAAGAAGGGAAGAGATGAGATGTTATTTGGAGATTAGTACCTGAGCAGCCTCTACCCACCTAGAGCCAAGGGACAAAAGAGGCAGTGGTGTTTCATGGAACCCACAAGGGCTGTGCTGCTGAGAGTGCTGCAGTGTTTAGTGTCACAGCTGTTATCCAAACCACTACCACTGTGGCTCTGCAGCAAGCCAGAAGCCTGCACTGCTGCTGACCCTCAGGAACCCTGGAGCCCAGTGTTGCTGATGCTGCGGAGACTTCTGGAATCCACAGTTACTTGTTTCTGCTGCTGCAGCTGCCATAACCATGCACGAATGCAGCACCTGGCAGTCACCTACATTTGCTTGCCATTTTCACTGCGGCAGCAGCTGCTGCAATCAGGGTCCATGAGCTCACGTTTCTAAGGCTTTTGGGATTTGACTGCTGTCACTTCCAGAGCCGGAAAAAAAAAAAGGAAGAAAAAAATGATTTATTGTTTCTCCTAACTTTTACTCTTCCTCCAATATCTCCCAATATTGGAGGAAGAGGTTAAACAGAAACTAGCTGGCCAGGGGGTAGCATTGCTTTCAGGCAGGAAGGTTGAAAATGAAGTTGAGAGTCAAAAGACAAATAACCAACAACTGCATTCTTGTGCGCTCAGTAGGTACCAGAATTGTCCCTGTATTACCTCATTTAATCCTCACAACAATCAACAACAATCACTGACAGTAAGTACGATTATTATCACATTTTATATTGAGATGAAGAAACAGACTCAAAGAGATGGAACAGCTTGCCTAAGATAACTAGGAAGATGAAGTCTAACTCAAGTCATTTTGACACTGAGTCTTGAGCCCTCACTCATTTTCCTTTCTACAGATCTTCTGCGAACTACCCACCATTCATGTCTCCCAGCTGCCTTCAGCAGTGTAGTCCTCTGCATTCATGACCACTGTAGGTCTTCTATTTTCTAGCCCAAGGAAAATCCTTCCTGCTTTTATGACAGCATTTCACAGAGGGTCCCAAAAGTTAATGGATTATCCTAAGTGACCCAGCAATCTTCTTGACCCTTGTCACTCAGAGTGTGGTCTATGTACCAGCAACATTAGCATCACTTGGGAAGTATGAAAAGTACTCACCCTCAGCCCTCCTCTCCCGTTGCTCCCTGACCTATTTAATCAGAATCTGTATTTTTAATGAAAGCCCCAGTTAATTCTTATGTTCCTTAAGATTTAAGAATGACTGGTCTCTGCCATTTTTCTTGCCTGCTTGGAGGTTACCCACACTTTCTGGGAGGGGAACAAAGAGATGATGAGATGGGAGTCATGGTGATTTGGAATCATCGGTCTCTTGCAAATTCTCCTTTAACTCTTTTTTTTTTTTTTTTTTTGAGACAGAGTCTTGCTCTGTCGCCCAGGCTGGAATGCACTGGCTGGATCTCAGCTCACTGCAAGCTCCGCCTCCTGGGTTCACGCCATTCTCCTGCCTCAGCCTCCTGAGTAGTTGGGACTACAGGCACCTGCCACCTCGCCTGGCTAGTTTTTTGTATTTTTTAGTAGAGACGAGGTTTCACGGTGTTAGCCAGGATGGTCTCGATCTCCTGACCTCGTGATCCGCCCGTCCTGCTTTAACTCTTAGATCAGTCCACTCTGCCAGATTTGTTTCTTCATTTTGCTGATTTTCTTTCAGGGACCACATTACCCTGTTGTCAATCTGGCATGTTTAAGGAATCCCATTCCATTAGATGGGTCTCCCCATAAAGTGTTAACTAGTCCAGGGCTCTTTTACAAGTCCCTGAACCTCATATAGACCTATCCAGGTGTCTGGAATATAACTCAATGCTTCTGGCATGCCGTGACCATGACAGAAGAGAATCCTATCCTCCAGCATTCGAAGATACAAGAAGTTTATTTTATCTGGATCTGCTACTCTGCCCAGTTCCATGACACACACCCTGTAGTTTCAGCTAATCAGGAGGCTGAGGCAGGAGGATTGCTTGAGTCCAGGAGTTCAAGACTAGCTTGAGCAACATAGCAAGACCCCATCTCTTAAAAACAAAGCAAAACAAGATGTGAAAAATACACAGCTATTTCCTTTACCCACCTGAATTCCTACTCTAATTGTATTATTTATTTCCTGTGGATGGGAAACAGATGGTCATGTACCAGCAAGCAAAGAGAAGCGAGAGAATATGTCCTCAGCTACCCTTATTTTCTTCCATTTCTTGCTCTTTTGCCTGATATACATGTAATGCCAGTCTCCCAAGCCCTGCCTGTGCCTCCACCATGGGAGCTGCAGTTAATACATTCTGCTTGTGTGATCACCTTTGCTCGGTTTCTGAGAACTGTTGGCCAAATTCAGACATCTAAAGAGCATGATACGAATAGACTTTTTAGGGAATGATAGTCGTATTTTCAAGCAATACATCAACGTGTATTCTGCTTCTTGAACAGATTCTTAATTCTTGTTGGAGTTTATTAGTCACCCTTGTTCTCAGTTGATGACATTTGTAGTTGCCTCCAAGATTATATTGATAGATTTTCCTCCTTACAATTTAATGGCAACATTTTTGCAGGATATGAGCTGACATGATAAGACAAATGGAAAAAGGGAATGCATCACCCTATATAGATCTGATTCATCTTTCCCTCCATCTCCTTATTTATTTCTGCCATGATTGGGAGCCAAATAAACAGAGTGACATTTCATTTTCATAAGATAAGTCTATTATTTATGATTTATGGTTTCATATTTTTGAAAGTAAACACAATAAGAGTAGAGATAAAAGCTAATATAACTTTAGAGCCACTGTATTTTATGAGTTAATTGTTTCTGGGTGCAGCATGACTGACACAAATTAAAATGGTATAGAAAAAATATGATTCTTTTAAAAGTCTTTCTGGTTAATGTTAATGAGTTCTCTTTAAATTTGTACATTTGTGAGAAATAGGAGGCGTGTAAGCTATGCAGCATGAGAAGGGTTAGGTTATTGGGCAATTTTGATTTAATTTGTATAATCTAGTAGCTATGACTGTGACTGGATCACTGATAATCCGTGTAAATTTATAAGGATGAGATAAAGCCAAATAAAGTTTAACAGGATAAATAAAAATTTGGGCTATTTTCTGCAGCCCTTACAGCCACTTTGAATCACAGTACTCCAAGATTAGATTGCATATTGGGTCATGTGGAGAACCAGGTCATTAACTTGGCAGTATTAAGTCAGTCATTGCTCTCTGTTGTTCTAGCTTGTAGACATCTACAAAACCTATATTAATGAGTTGATTTGGTACTAAACATCATGGACACCATGGACAGCCCTGAAGGATGGAGATTGTAGGCACAGTTATCCTCCTCAAGAATTTTATCTTTCTCTTGGGACACTAATCTGGTGCCCATCACTAAGCATGACAACTTTGCTTGCAAAGCCTCACAATTTGTGATCACGGGTAAGAGGCACAGCTTTGTGGATTCTTTCTTATCTAAGGATCAGTTAATCCCTTTCCCTTCAAAATAAAAGAGTTGAAATAATTTGAAAATGTGTAAAAAGCTGCCATTTTGGTGTTGCATGGATCACCTATATCTAAACACAATGTAAGCTCCACAATGGCAGGGATTTTGTTTGTTTGTTTGTTTACACTGCTGTATTCTCAGTGCCACAGCAGTGATGAATCATGATGGGTACTCCATAAACATCTGTGGAATAAATGAATAAAAACAGAACAATGGTTATATTTAATGTTGTTTGCTAAAAAACACATTAGGATGTATGAGATAACCTCAAATTGAAGAATATATGTTCTGCCTTTTCTCAGTATCTAGGATGAGAAGCATTTATAATTGCCTGCCTTGTAGGTGTGCTGAGAGGATTACGTTATTGGTGCTTTTAAGTACTACAGAGGCAGAAAATGCTCTATTCAATTGAATTCGGCTTAATTAGTGCTTATTGTGCTTGATCAGTTCTTAAGGGTATAAAGAAAAACAAGACCTTCTTGCTGCCCTTAAGGAGATTATAATCACGTTATTACTCTGATGTATTTACACCTATACTTACTCTTTTTTCACTGCTTCACTCTTTCCTCAGTTGTCTCTCATGGGGCCAGAACCAGATGGGTAAGAGTGCCAGCCTGATCAGCTTGTGTGTCGTGTGCAGTCGCAGGGGAGGCAGAGGTAGATGAATATCAGGTTTACCCTATGGTAGTAGTGGACAAAATAGAACCTGGATCTAGGATGCATTTGCCTATATACTGAGCAAAATAAAAATGGAAAAACAAGCTTCAAATCAGTATCTGGGAGGTCTCAAGAAGGGAAAAGGCAACTTAGGAAGGGTTCAAAAAGAGGGGTCAGAAGTAAGGTTTGCAATCAGTGTGTCAGCTGCTATTTAGGGACAAGCTTGATCACGTAAAGTTGCCACTCATGGGTGGACATTACTAACTTCTCATACTCTTAAAATTTGGATTCCACTCCCATCGATACAAATAAACTGTTCTTCCATGGGTTTCTGGTGACATCCCCAATGCAGTGACATTTTGTCTTTTTTGCCCCAGTCTTTTATTTTAATAGAAGCTTTTTGGTAATATCTCCTGGATGCGTCTCACCACCATATAATGATGCTGTCTCAAATGCCAACACTGCTTGACTTAACACTTAGTTCTTGGGCTTCCAGGTGATTAATTGAGAAAGTGCATTTACTTCCTACTCCTTCAAATTAAAGTTACAGTAAAGGTATACACCTGAGATAAAACCATAAAAATGATATGGATAGGAGACAGGGAAATAATGCGCAGAAGAGGGCAGTCCACCAGCAAAAGCCCCACCCTAAAGCTGGATATCCATGGCCGTAAATGAAAATAGGCATTCCTGTTTTCTCACCAAAAAGTTGCCTTTGGCTCATCATGCCCCCTATCCTGTACCCATATAGACCCCAGACCCCAGGGTCCAGAGCATACCAGCAGATGAGGAGATGAGAGAAGCAGACAAACAGTGGAATGACACAGCAGAGAAAGAGAGAAGAGGAGGAATATCTGAATGCTGAAAGGAGTTTGGCTGGGGCTGGTCAGAGAGGAGTTTGGTTGCTGGATGGCCCAACTCCTGGGGAAGATCACTTTCCCACTCCATCCCCACCTTCTGCCTCCCCATTCATCCCATTGAGAGCCACCTCCACCTCTCAATGAATCTCCTGCATTCATTCTTCGAGTCTGTGTATGACCCAGTTTTTCCGGGACACTGGACAAGAGCTCGGGATACCGAAGGCTGTCAAAACACTGGCCCCTGCCCTTGCAGAAAGGCAGAAGATCCATTGAACTGGTTAACACTCAAGCCGTGGGCAAATGGCAAGGCTAAAAAACAGGCACCTATAACAGATGCCCACTTGGCCTCCTTCACCTGTCTGTCTGCATGCTCCCTGTCCCATGAGGGTTCTGAGCAGTGGCAATGACTGAACAGGTAAGCCACATCCCTGTCACACATCCTGCGAGGGGGATCAGGGAACTCTTCCATTTCCAAAGCAAAGAGAATAGGAGGAGTGATATAGCAGATAAAGACATCTATACATTTCTGAAATTAAAAATGAGTCTAAGAGCAATAACAAATGAAACCAAGTGGAGGAAGCCACAGCCTAGAATACACACTGAGGGCTCCAAAGGGGTAGAAAAGACAATCTTTCCTGGAGAAGGCCAGAGAGATTCATTCTAGAGAGCAGAAGTGAGATATGTAGCTAAAGACAGAGGAAATAATTAAAAGTCTGAACTACCTCCCTCTACAACCTCCAGAGGTGGAGCATAGACATCCTAGCAATTACCCTCAGGCCGAAAGATCAGAGAAATACTCTCTTCTCTCTTGAAAAAAAAAAAAATCAGTATGAACCCCTGAACACAGGGAATGTGAAGGAGTGGAAGCACCTTGAGTTCTTCCCACTCTGGCATTTATGGGGTGGGCAGCAGAGCGATCATCGATGCCTCCCTACCTGCTTTCTCTGAGAAGCCTGCCAGGGACAAGTTCCACCCAGATCCACACAGCTACCACCCAGGCTTCTGTCCTTCAGATGTGTGATAGAATCCCCCAGGCCCACTGAATGTGTAAGGAAAGCCTGTATCATAAAAGAGAAACACAAGGAAAAAACCTGTATCATGGAAGAGACCAGAATAAACTGATAACCTAATCCCCCAAGATATTTTTATAATTCTAATTAGTATTCTCAAAGATGATCTAATAGTGCATCTGTAAAACAAGACTAGAATTATTTTTAAAAGTCAAAAACATAGCCTGGGCAACATGGCAAAAACCTGTCTCTACAAAAAATTCAAAACATCTGGGCGTGGTGGTGCACACCTGCACACCTGTAGTCTCAGCTACTTGGGAGGCTGAGACGGGAGGATTGCTTGAGCCTAGTAGGTCAAGGCTGCAGTGAGTCATGATCTTGCCACTGCACTCAAGCCTGGGCAACAGAGTGAGACTTTGTCTCAAAGAGAAAAAAAAGAGTAAAAAATATAAATTGAAGAAGTTTTTAAAAATTAAAATTCAATAGAGGTTTTGAATGACAATAGGATGGAATACCTGTGAATATAATTATTTATATAAAACTGAATTCCTACTTGCTATACTATATACAATCCTAAATTACATATGAATTAAATAATTAAAAGTGAAATGATTTTCACATAATTAGAAGAAAATTTGGAAGAAAAACTTTGTAACTCAGAGTACGGGTGGATTTGTTGAACTAGAACTCCCTTCCTCTCATGATTTCTGTCTGCCAAAGTAACTACAATTAATAGTGTGTGTGTGTATGTGTATGTGTTTCTTGAAGATGTTTCTATCAATGTAATGTATTTGTATATGTATAAGTATGCTCACACCCCATATAAGGGGTAGATATATACAAATATATGTACACACTCACACATATGTATCTACATACAAATATATATAGTAAAATACATAGTGTATACATACAAATATATAGTAAAAAATAAATATAGTAAAATGTATATTTGTATGTATATACATACACATATGCTCACACATATATATGCATACAAATAGATATAATAAAATATGTATATCTCTTTTGCTTTCCCCCAATTACACTATATGCATTTTGTGGGGCTTGTTTTTTTGTTTTGTTTTGCTTTGCTTTGTTTTTGTTTTACTTAATAACATCATTTACTGATTGTTTTCATGTTAATATATATTAATGAGCCACGTTCTTTTCAATGACAAAATAGTATTCTATCACTTAATGTGCCATACGTTGCATAACTAGTCTTTTATTGACTCCATGTTGTTTCCGATTTTTGGTGTTACAAGCAACGTCTCCATGAACATCTCTGTATATGTACAGTGGTAAATTTGATCATATATTCCCCAGCTGTAGAATTTCTGGGTCAAAGCCTCCGGACATTCAATTTGTATGGCTATTGCCAAATTGCCATTCAGAAAAGTGGCACCAGTTTATAATGTGCAGTGTACGAGACTGGCTCTCCCACTCTGGAGCATCATCAACCTTTAATTTTGCCAATTCAGTGAACAATTTAATATGGTATCTCATAGTTTTTATTTGTATTTTTTTAACTAATGAGCTAAAAGGAGTACTTCTTAAAATGCCATACATACTATATTTTCTATAAATTATTTTTAAATATATTTTACTCATTTGCTTATTGAATCACTTATTTTTCATACTCATTTGTTGGAACTCTTAAAAAATGTAAGAAATAGTCAAATGTGTTATATTGTTATGATAAGCATTTCTTATAGTTTGGTCTTTGTGTTTATTACCAACCTTATTAAGGAATAATTTATATGCAATAAACTTTCCATTTAAAGTGCACAATTTGATGAGTTTTAAAGACATATACATTCATAAAACCACTGACAAAATCAAGACAAATATATTTTCATTGTCTTCAAAGGTGTCCTTGTACCTCTTCGCTGACCACCGTTCCTCCACCCTCAATTCCAGGCAACCACGCGTCTATTTCCAAAATGGATTAGTTTTTGTTTTCTAGAGTTTTATATAATGGGATCACAGAGCATGTACTCTTGTGTGTGTGGCTTCTTTTCTCTGCAGATTTTCATATTCATGCTTTTTCTTGGGCAAAAAGTAGTCCATTCCTTTTAATGCTGAGTGCTATTTCTTCATATATGTTTACTGCATTTGTTTCTCTATTTATCTATTAATAGACATCCAGGTTCTTTCCAGGTTTTGGTTACTGTGAGTAGATGCACTGTGAACATTGTGTATGAGTTCTATGTGGACATATGCTTTTATTTCTCTTGGGTGAACAACAATGAATAAAGTAGCTGTAGAATATATAATGTCAATGTACGGTATAGATTGTACAATGGAATATTGCAGGTTCGTGTGTAACTTTAGAAGGAACTGCCAAACAACTTTCCAAAGAGCTTGCACCACTTTGCACTCCCACCAGGAATATATGAGAGTGCTGGCTGCTTTCCACTTGCCAACACTTGGCATTATGAGCCCTTTTAATTTTAGCCATCCTAAGCTAAGGGCTCTGTATCTCATTGTGGTTTTAATGAGCATTTCCTTGATGATTAATTATGTTGAATCTTTATTTTATGTGCTTAGTGACCATTTGTATGTCTTCTCTTGTAAAGTTTTCATTCAAAGCTTTTGCCCATTTTTAGTTACCAGTTTGTCTTTTTATTTTAAGAGTTCTTCATATATTCAGAATATAAGACTTTTGTCAGTATTACATACATATATGTAATATTTATATTATAGAATATGTTATGTATATTATTTATATATGAAATAATTTTTCTACCTTATGGCTTGTCTTTTTAGTATATTTTGAAGAGTAAAATCCAAGTTCATCAACTTTTTTCTTAATCATCTCAATTCTCCTAATGAGTTGTTCTGGAATTTCTATTTGATTTTTAATTAAATTTTATTTTTCTGTGTTAAATCTTCTATCTTTTCACATATTATAATATTTTCCCTTCACTTTTAATTATTTAAAAACTTTTAAAATTCATTGCTTAATAATTCCAACATCTGGGTTATGGTTTGACTTTTCTTCTTTTGATTGCATTTTCTCTTAAGAATGACCTACAATTTCTTGGTTCTGTATATTTTTAATGATTTTAGATTATATGCTGAACACTGTGAACATCAAGTTGTAAAGACTAGAAACTTTATTGTGTTCTTCCAAAGAGTAATGATGTTTTTGTTTTAGAAATCAATTAACTTGATTAGTCTCAAACTGAAAATGTTTTGTGTCCTATGTGAGTAGCAGATCAAATCTCAGTTCTTGTGCAGTCTGCATTGGCCTTTGCCACACATACATGGTTTATGGGGTCAATCAGAGACTTGGACAAACTTTATGTTTAGTTTGAGGATTTTCTTCTCTGGTATTCTCCTCTCTAGAAGTCCTTCCTCACTCTCCAATGGCTGTTTTGTCCTTGACTCTAGTGGATTGTTTGGCATATTAAAAATGTCAGGTTTTGGCCAGGCATGCTGGTTCTTACCTGTAATCTCTGCAATTTGGGAGGCAGAGGGAGGTGGATCACTTGATTCTGGGAGTTCCGGACCAGTCTGGGCAACATGGTGAAACCCTGTCTCTACAAAAATATGGAAAATTAGCTGGCCCTGGTGGCACATGCCTGTAGTCCCAGCTACTTGGTTGGCTGAGGCAGGAGGATCGCGTGAGCTCAGGATGTCAGGCTGCAGTGAGCCATGATCACACCATGCCATTGCACTCCAGACTGGGCGACAGAGCAAGACACTGTCTCAAAAAAAAAAAAAAAAAAAAAAAAAGGCAGGTTTTCTACTAGAATTTTAAAATATCCCCTGCCATATCTTAACTCTTGTCTGCTCTCAGGCAAAATTTATAAAAATGGAACATGTATCCTATGCCAGGTGCTTCTTCAAAGTATCATTTCTCTTCCTAAATCTGCTTTCTATTTTGACTCTCCAGAGGCTGAAGATTGTTGATTTGGATTTGTTCAGTTTATAGTTGTTATCTGCTTGTTTCATTTGCTTATTTATCTTTTTATTTGAATTTGAGAGTCCTTTTTATATTCAGAATACAAATCTTTTATCAGATTACACATAAGTAATGTTTATGATGTTATATATTATGTGTATATGGAATATATGTATATATATACTCTACTGCAATAGTCAGCCTCTTTAGAAGCTTGCATAAGAGATTGACTCTCTTAATTAACTTGCTTGACTGAAGTCACAAGAAGAATAAAATATAGAGGTTCATTATACCCCGTGTTTGTGACTCTAACATCTACACTCTCTATCCGCTACGTAAAGCAGCCCTACCAGGAAACCCATCTAACCATACTCCAGTAAAGCTTTGCTGGGCAGAGAATCTCATCTCTCTCAAGTGCTAAAGCAAGCAGGGCTGTCTGTGTCACAGCATCCCCTTCTGGTATCTTTCTTATTGCTGATGGCAAACAATGGCAGGTGAACCTCTTCTCCAAGGCTTCATCTGACCTAAGAGGACAGCGTCTGTGTGACTCAGAGATTTTTAACAAATATTAAGGAACAGTTAGTAATGACATATACATAGTTTCAAAATTAAATGCAAGCAAATGTGGAGACATCTCTCAAAAATGATTTTTTTTTTCCCCTTAGTATCTCATTTAGCACAACGGACTGAGTGGATATAATCCAGGATGAAGTCACAGATGATACTGTTTTATTTAAATTGGTCATTTCTAGTCTCTGTGATTACATCTTTCCAGGTCCCTGTACTCTCAGGAGTGTCAGGAAAGTAGGCAATAATTGCATCATTCTTTATATGTGTCTATGGCTCAGGAAGCACTGGAGACTAATGAACCAAGTGCTCATATTTCCTTTATTGCAATCTTCTTGCCTTAGGGATTTCAAACTGAGGAAAAGTTTGGAGGGTTTCCCTTGTTGGGCATGGGGTAGGATGGGAAGGGGTGGAAATTCCATTTATTTCAGCACAGGAAGCCCTTATAGCAGTTACTTCACAGGCGTGTCTGTAGAAATAGGTTACACCGATTCCATTCAAACCATAACTCATTGTAAATACTCACCATCTCCTAGGTGCCTATTTGAACATTACTATCTCTGTGCAAAGAGGGAATGCTGCTGCTCTTTTAATCTAGTCACTTGACAGAGATAGACTTCCCAATACTATTTGTACCCATATTATGGAGATATCACACAAGGGCACTTGTGGATTAACTTATACATTTCAAATAAAATAGAGATCATGGATGTGACAGGTCCACTGAGGCCGGCACAACATGCTGCCATGTGACTTGGGATCATGGAATTTGTTCATTTTGGAGGTTAGTCTGAATGAGAAAAACAATGTTATATCAGGTGATAGACCCCTTTGCATCTTTCATTCATAGGTTTAGTAACTAAGTATCCACATGTA
Organism: Colobus angolensis palliatus; assembly: GCF_000951035.1. Taxonomy (NCBI): domain Eukaryota; kingdom Metazoa; phylum Chordata; class Mammalia; order Primates; family Cercopithecidae; genus Colobus; species Colobus angolensis. The sequence goes on along the minus strand of NW_012117500.1, from coordinate 2,701,911 downwards.
GAATTTTGTTTGGACCTTTGATGATCTCTTAAAAAGCATGTGTGGGCCAGGCCTGGTGGCTCACGCCTGTAATTACAGCACTTTGGAAGCCCGAGGCAGGCAGATCAGCTGAGGTCAGGAGTTCAAGACCAGCCTAGTCAACATGGCGAAACCCCATCTCTACTAAAAATACAAAAATTAGCCAAATGCAGTGGCACATGCCTGTAATCTCAGCTACTTGGGAGGCTGAGGCAGGAGAATCACTTGAACCCAAGAGGTGGAGATTATGGTGCTCAGAATCATGCCATTGCACTCCAGGCTGGGCGACAGAGCAAGATTCTGTCAAAAAAAAAAAAAAAAATTGTGTAATTTTATGTGAGGTGCCCCACAGACACAGATAGACCTCTTTGTTTTTTGTTCTTAGAGGCAAATGCAAATTGTTAGCAAGAGAGAGTCTTACGAATAACAGAAAAGAGTTTCCCACTTTTAGAACTGGCTACAATGCACAGCATGTTTTGAGTGTGAAAGAATTGGTGGTTTTAGCTTCAACTTCATGGTGGCTGCTAAAACTTTCACATATGTGATGGAGACAAGGATCCATCCATGCCCCCAACACCTCTTGCCAGCCTGAGTTCTCGGCCCTGTCCTCACTGGCCATCCTCCCTGGTTCATGGCTGCCCCATCTTGCCAATTACAATATCTCAGTGACCGTGAGATGGAAGTTTGGATTCTTGGTTCTTTGCATTTTTCCCTGTATCAAGTGTATTTATCATACATGGTAAGAGAACTGGGAGGTCTGAAAAGCTGGTGCTGCCTTGGTAGTTTCAGAAACCAGCTACTGATTTTAATCTGCCTTAACTCTCTCCGAATGTGATACACAAGTGTCTCAGATGCTGCTACTGACGGCTTTTACCTGTAGTATATTGACAAAAAAATTATATGTAATAGGTTTAATACATAGGCTCAGGGATTCAGAGAAAAACAGAAATAAAAAAATAAAGATTAATTGAACTTTTTCTTAACCTACTAACTTCTACTAACCTTAACTTCTTTACCTTCTGTATGTAAAAAGATCACATCAACATGACATATATCTCTATCTAACCAATATTCATCACTATGATAACTAAAGGCATGTTTCAAAATCAGTTTTAAGGATCCTGACTTAAGCTAAAGTTCATAAGTGCAGTTCCAGATCTGGTAGTATAAAAAGAAAGAGAACAGTGCTGTTGTTTTCAAAAGCCTGAATGTGACTGTGAGATAAAATTTACGTTGTTTCTCCCTGGGGAAGAGAACCATAATATGAACATGGTGTTTAAAGTGGCAGAATATTTATGTATATATATAATAAAAATGATGTGTATTGGACCAACTTAATATTTTTATGAGTCATTAAGCATAGGTATTTTTGGATGCATATTTACTTTCTATATCTTTCTAAAATACCTATTCATTATGCAATATCCCTGCTCAAGAATTTCACAGGCCCTATAAGGTCTAGAGAAAAATATTTAAACTCTAAAACCTGGTCTACCACCAATTGCATCAGTTTACTTTTCTGTATGTACTCCCCTTTACTATCCCTACAGTAACATTTTGCTTTGGTCAGTGGCCCAGGTATGCTCACCTGATCATATCATGCTCATTTCCGTCCCTGAGTTCCCATCTAGAACTTCTCTGTCATTTTTTAGGCAATCCAAATCTTATGAGCAACAGACTGTTGAAGGCTTGGAGTCAAACAGACCATGTCTGATCCTGACTACCACGCCCAGCCGTAGGATCTCAGACAAGTTGTTCACTTGGCCAGAGCTCAATTTTTTCATCTTTAGATGCAAATAATAATGATTAATTATGCTGAATGAGATCATGCATATAAGACATCCTAGTAAAGGATCTGGCATACAGTGCTTAATACATCCTAATTTGCTTTATCTGTATATTCCTTCAGATTTAAAATAAATTCCACCTCAGCTGTGAAGAACACTCCTCTTACCCCTCACTCTCACTCCAGCTAGTGATAATTTTTCCACTTATGTTGTTTTAGAGCACTTCTTGTCAGACACATTCATTTCCCTGAAAATTGTTTTTTTAATTTGGGATCTTAAATGACAGAAAGCATGTAAAGTGCTTCACACAAGACTTGACATCTAGTAAGTGCTCCATAAATATTTCTGTGGCTGCTGCTGCTATTGCAAAGGCAACAGTCACTCATATCCCTGTGTTGGCAGCTTGTCTGCTGAGGGGTTATGTTTGTTCCTGAAAAAAAGAGACAGTGAAGAGTCAGGAGAAGAGTCAGGATTAAGGATTTACCTTCTGGATTCAAGTTGCCTGGATTAAAATCCCAGGTCTGTAATTTTTTAAAGCCCTGTAACTTTTGACAAGTTACATTACCTCTCTTGACTTAGAATGCCCATAATGGATATTGTTCTATTCTCATAATAGATATTATGAAAATTATAAGAATTAACAGAATTTAAAAGTAGAACAGAGAATATTAGAGGCTGGGAAGAGGGGTAAATAGGAGGATAGGAAGGGATTTCTTAAAGGATACAAAATTACAACTGGGTAGGAGGAATAAGCTCTAGTGTTCTATACCCCTGGAGGATGATGACAGTTAATAATATATTAGATAGCCTCAAATACTAAAGGAAAGATATTGAATGTTCCCAACATAAAGAAACGATTGATGTTTGCGGTATGGCTATGCTAATTACCCTAATCTGATCACTACACATTATATGCATTGAAATATTGCTATGTATACCATAAACATGTATAGTTTTGTGTCAATTATAATAAAGATTGATTTTTCTTTAAAAAGAATTAAAGTGTAGGAAGAAAATACTTGACAAATAAATACTTTATATGCATTGGCTATTGTTGATATTTTTTAGCCTTTTCGGTCCTGATACCTCAAATATTTTGAAAGCTCCTAAGGACAAAGTTGTACACTTGCACTGATCCTATAATTTCATGAGGACAAAACGAAATATCAGATGGCAAAGGGTAGGTCTAGTACAATGCCTGGAGCGCTGTGAAAGCTCTAATAATAACTAGTTTCCTTACCCTTACCTTATCCACCACACTTAGGAAATAGTTCTAGAAAATGCTCTTCGAGCATTTTTTGAAGGAAATAAATGAATATTGATTTTTTTCCTGTATGCCAGGGAGCATCATTAGATATAAAACAGTATAAAGCAGTATAATTCAAAAGACTGCCTGTTATTCCACAGAAATCTGGTTTGGTGAAATTATGTCATCTTCGTTCTATTACTAGTATCATTTACTATATCTTGACTGGCCCAAAGCTTCTTGGCTTATTTTGTTCTGGAGCCCGAAGTTGCTATATATTATTTAAATCAGACATTGTCTTAATTTTCTTTTAGTTTCACCTTCATTATCCTCCTTGTTTTCTCTTTTTCTCTTCTCTCCACTGCTGACTTGCATTCACATTTGAATGTCATTGAACTGTCACTAAATGGCAAAATAGCTTTCCTTTACAAAAGGCTAACTAGAATTCTTCTCGGGTGCTTCCATCTGCAAAATTTCCAACATTTCAGCATTTCACAGGTGAGGCTGTGAGATCAATACAGGGGGAAGAAACTGTCACTCTTCATGCCTTTGATCTTGAAGTCACCTCCAGTTTGACGTGTATAATATAAAGACCTGAATACATCTAGAAAGTGATAATGTATAGGATGACTAAAACATGAATTGCTAAGTTGACTCCATAATCTTTTGTGTCAGCAAGATTAAAGAAAACAGTATAGTGTGATCCAATTGGCAAGGGTTAGGTTCAAACCCTGGCCTTTCTACTTACAAACTCTATAATTAGGGTGAAGTAGCTTCTTAGCTTCTATTGATACATGTGTGAAATGAGGATAGTGATAGTTCCCATGACATAAAGTCATCCTCGGGGTTAAGTAAGATCATCTACATTTCTAATGTCTATAAAACACTTAATATATTAGTTGTGATATATTATAAGTACTATAAAAATGAAAATTCTTATGATTAAATAATGCCAGAAAAGAACTCATTCTAGAGCAGTGGATTTTCATTTAGGTTCTGCCTTAGGTTAAATTTCCTGAAACAGACTGAGATTAAAGTTTGCATCGAGAAAGTTTGTTGGTGAGCCACTTGGGGTCAACACCTATGGGAAAGTAATGGAAGAATGACTGGATATAGTTGGGCTCTGACGTAGTGTCAGTAAAGACTTCAGCTGATATCATGGGGAGCTCTAGAACTGGGATGACCCTTCAGTGAGATCCCCAACTGAGACAAGAGACTGGTTCTTTCTACCCCTGCATAGGCCTGATTTGAATGTGGTGTGCCCCTAGGGAAGGACCTGATCTTGATTCTCTGCTGCTGAGGCTAGTAGGAAACAGGTTCAGCTTAAAGCTTTTCTTCTCCAAAACTCTCCACAGTCTTTACTAAAGAGAGATTGGGTTGTGTACCACAGTGTCCACTATGGGTTCCTAACTATAAATTTGTAATAACTGTATGTGACACATTGTTGTATTTTATTACTTCTTCTGGATGATATGTTCCCTGTGGGTAAGAGGTATGTCTATCCTGACTACCTAGCACATAGGGGAAAGTCAGTAAATATGTCCTAAATATAATGAAATTGTTTATAAAAGCTATCCTTTCAAAAAAAATCATCTTACCTCCAATTAATTAGAAAATATATCCTGAGACATGCAGAAATTACTGACATATTCACACTGTGGTATCAATTTTTCCTTGTCACTTACTAGAACACAAAATGCAGAGAGAAAAACTCTAATATTCCTTATTTGGATATATGATAGCAAAATGTAAACTATAAACATTCACAAGCAATTTATTATCAAATTTGGTAACTTTTAACATTGTTTACTAAATCCTTATCTTCTGAATTAATGGTAACATGGACAGATGGATGAATAGTAATGTGATATAGTAAAATGTTCATTATAGAATCCAGGAGGGGCCCTTATAGTGACTAATATATTATTCTTTCATATTCTGCACATTTGAAAATTTTCATAATGGAATTTTGGGGAAAGAAGTTTCCCATTATCATTAAGTTGGCTGTGTGTTTATGAAAATACTGAACTGGGATTGTCCTTAAATGAAATAAGTGACAGGGAGCTAACGTGAGCCAAGTATTTTCCATGCAGAGGGCTGTAAAGCACTAAAGACATCTCTGGTTGAACAAACTAATAATCTGAGTTTCTATTTGTTCTGAGTTTCTATGTGTTCCTTTTGGAGTAGTAGGTGAAGAAGCATCTTGTAACAGTGACAGGTATATTATGAAAGGAAATAGCAAAAGAAGATATCTCCTGTTGAGAACAAGAGTCCTAAGACTGAATAAAGATTTGTAAAGAGGCTTAAAGATAATTGGCTCTAGATCACTCATTTTAAAGGTGTAGAAATTGAAATCAGGAAGTTGAAACAACTTGTTCAAAATCATCCAGCTAGTTCGTGTCACAGATAGACTTTATTTCTCCCAGAAAAAATCTTCTTCCTTCTACTTCTCCCTCTACGAACACACAAACAAGTATCATAACACCATGAACTATAATAAATTCTTTTTTGGGGGCAGTAGCAGCCATTTATGGGGTGCCAGGTGGAGTTTCCCTGCCCGAATATGTCATTCCACTGACCTATCATAATTACTTAAATTACTTGATTTTTTTCTAGGAATACAAAGCCTGACAATATTAGTTGAGTGAGTTAGTGAGTATGCAAATGATTGAATAAATAGTTGGTTATTTATTAAGCCATTATCACTCTGGGAAAAATTGGTTATTAGTTTAATGAGTCACATAGAAATGAAGAAATGGGCCCAGGACAGGCAACTTTTGATAAGGAAGAGGAAAAGAAAGTAAAATTTGGTGAAAGCTGAGAGTGATGCCTGGATGGAGATAGGCAACGGAAGTCTTTGAGAAGCGTGGGAGGCAGTGGCAAGGACTATGGCCAAGATGGGAGAAAGGCCAGTGGCGCCAGAGGCTAGTAAATGGAGAAGGAGATTATCTTTTTATTTTCCCGATGTCTCACTGTGTGTTAGAACGCGCTGTTATGTTGAGAGTGCACAAGGAAATGGTGGGCCTCTTTGGGGGAACTTGTAGTGAGAGAATGCCTGACCTTTTCTGAAGCAGAATTTGACATGAAGCCCAGCTCTAGAATAACTTACTTTCCTTCATTTACTCCACTCTTAACGGCCAACTGGTTTGTGTTGTTTGCTTGCTTCTTTGTTTTCGTGTTTGCCATTGCCTTAGAGGAACAGTCTTCAAATTTCTCTTCAGTTGTGAAGCCTTTTCTTCACATGGCATCTTGCTTGTAAGTTCTGCATGTAAAATATTCAACTGGGTGGCTCGACTTGGGGTGGAAGAAGCTGGTGTGGGAGGACCTAGGCCCAAGTCCCCCACCCCAAGCACACTCAGTCTTGAAAAACCCTGAGGAACCCAGGGACTCTATGGTTGGGAAAGCACTATCTTAGAAAAATAGAAACCACATTGTAGTCATCTGAGGCCAGAAGAGAAATAATTAGCATGTTATTTCTTTAAGAACCTTGAGCTTTCCAAGTATGAAAACATTGTCTGCTGGGACTCATTCTTTCAGAACAGGTGGGATGTGACTGATAAGCTTGAGTAGTTTTTATTTCCCACCAAAAAAATGAGGCCAATGAGGCCAAACTGATATTGAAAATATATATTCAAATAGGTTCCAATATCTGCTCTGATACAGCATAAGTATTCCCTAAATCGCAGAGGTGAAAAATGCATTTATACCCCTCTCAGATTACTGACCTCAGAGCCTCATTTCTGTCTTTTCAGAGGTAGCTATTATTGTTATTATTTTCTATTTATGAGTTAGAAGTTAGAAGTTTCAAACCACGTGATATCACAGTAGTGCACTCCTCAATCCTGTCTTTGCGGTTCACATCTTACCCCCTTTGTAAACATGTATTAGTAAATATCTACTTCATTTGGCATGAATGGGTGTGGGACACTCCTTCCCTCTTTTTTTACACTTCAATTCCCTCCTACAACTTGAAGAAAACATTTATGGACTACAAGATTAAACACCGACTGTATTTCCTTTATAGCCATCCTTCAAAAATCATTTACTCAAAGAAATGGAAAGTTCTTTCTTTGTTTTTATGACTGATAGATTCTTGGTGGGGTAAATCAATTTCTAGTTTTATTTTAATTTTTAAATTATTGCTGAGATGTCTGCTGCATACTTGGTGTTGCCGAATTGTTCACCTCACTTTTGAAACTGCACCAGACTCTTCATGTGAGACACTTGCAGCATTCTCATGTCATGGTGACTGATTCCCCTGGAAAAGGGGTGGGAGGGAGAGAGGGAGGGAAAGAGAGACAGAGAGAGAGAGAGAGAAAGACAGAGAGAGAGGGAACCAGGTGGAAGCTGGTTCTGGGTTGTGTGTACACCAAGAAAAGCGATGTTATAAAAGGTTCTTATATCCTGAGAGGTTAACAGTGTCAGTTCAGAAAGTATTTTTAGAAGATTTTATTCATCTCTGAAGTAAGAACAGCTTTATTGGTAATAGAATTCATTTCAAGAGTTCGTACCAGAAAAATGTTACCACTAATTGAAATACAGTTGGAAGAGGAAGCAATTTAATAAGCAGTTACACCGTTTGCTCAGAGAAAGTATTGAAAACTAGAAATCTGTAGTTGTGTAAGATGGAAAATCTAACTGTGCTTGAGATATTAGATTGAAAAGCAATACAGGAGGTCTTAAATCTTGTGAACACTGTTGTTAGTACTGTGCTAGTCAAAGAATATGCAACGTGACAGGGAATTGTATTTGATAGGTATTTAGTATGTTTAATTGTGTGTGTTTTTTTTTTCAAATTTGCTGTTTCCATGTGTTGTGGACTTTTATTGTTTTGAGAATCTTACTATTCAAATCATTTGTATTACACAAATATAAATAATAAAACCTATAAATCCTTTTAGGAATTATTAATAATTTCCATTATGTATAGTTTTAGTAGAAATTTAAGCCAAGATTTCTAGCCTCTCCCTTAGCAAAGGGTAGATTCATGAACAAAATATGACAGTTTGGCTTTCCTTTGACTTTGAACTTTCACCAGGATGATACAAAACTAGAATAAAACATCTGGAGTAGATCCATTCCAGTAGAAGCCCTAGGAAGGATGTTGTAGTGGTTTCCATATGTCTGCAAATCCTTTGACACCCCTCCCTTTGAAAGATGGAAGCTCATTCCTTTCTTTTTGATTTGGGACAGACTTAGTGACTTGCTTCTAAGGAATAGAGTGTATAATTTCTGTGTAACTCTCAAATCTAGGTCACAAAAAGGATACAACTTTACTTGATTCTTTCTTTCTTTCTTTCTTTCTTTCTTTCTTTCTTTCTTTCTTTCTTTCTTTCTTTCTTTCTTTCTTTCTTTCTTTCTTTCTTTCTTTTTTT
>NW_012117500.1:2677669-2693435 GCF_000951035.1 Colobus angolensis palliatus | reverse complement strand
TTTCTTTCTTTCTTTCTTTCTTTCTTTCTTTCTTTCTTTCTTTCTTTCTTTCTTTCTTTCTTTTTTTTCTTTCTTCTCTCTCTCTCTCTCTCTCTCCCATCTCTTTTTCTTTCTCATCTCTCTTTCTAAAAGGAATCAGCACTGTGCTGTTAGGACATTCAAGCTGACCTAGAGGACTTGAGTGTGAAGAAAAACTGACATTCTTGCCAAAAAGTCCAGTACTAGCTTGACAGCCATGTGACGGAACCTCACTGGAACTGGGATCTCTGGCTCTGGTTAATCCTTCACCTGAGTTCAGTTGTGGCCAACATCTTTTTTTTTTTTTTTTTTTTTGAGATGGAGTTTCGCTCTTGTTGCCCAGGCTGGAGTGCAATGGTATGATCTCAGCTCACCACTACCTCTGCCTCCCAGGTTCAAGCCATTCTCCTGCCTCAGTCTCCCAAGTAGCTGGGATTACAGGCATGTGCCACCACACCCGGCTAATGTTTGTATTTTTAGTAGAGACGGGGTTTCTCCATGTTGGTCAGACTGGCCTCGAACTCCCGACCTCAGGTGATCTGCCCACCTTGGCCTCCCAAAGTGCTGGGATTACAGGTGTCAGCCACCGTGCCCAGCCTGTGGCCAACATCTTGATGGTAACTTCATGAGACACCCTGAGACAAAAACAGCCAAGATGTTCCCAAGTATGTGAGAGATAATGGTGCTTGTTGTCATTTTAAGCTACTAAGTTTGGGGAGTAATCTGCTACATTGCAATAGATAACTAATACATTTGTGGACTCACCCCTGCTACCAGGACTTTTGGGAGCTTTTTGGCTTCTTTTTGTTTCTTCAGTGTCTGTCACTCTTCTGTTTGGCTCTGGAAGCTTCTCCCTCCAGCTCCATTCTGTCAAAGTCAATTTCAAGTGCTTGCTAGTAAAGAAGATAATTTTAAAACAGTGGAAATTATTAACTTAAACCAAACTAAGGGAAATAATGTATATTTTGTTTCTTTGCTTGGTTGATCTAGTCTTGAGAAATTTTAACTCAATGTCTTGGTCTACTGTGGATTTTATTTTAGCTGTTTAAATTGTAGTTTTATGTACACACACGGTTCACACGTAGGGAGCTAGAAGATTGCACTTCATCTATTGGCACTGTACAAGTCAAGTGTACAAGTATGTGCATCAGTGGTAAATCACTGATACATGTGTCTCTTGATGAATATTCTGAGGTTATGCAGCCACTTTATCACATATCATTTATAAAGAATGATGTGATAATCAGCTATAAAGAATGCAACAGTAAGCTTGTAAAAGGAAACTAAATGCCTGGTAATTAAGAAATATATTCATTATAGATTTTATTGTTGAATAGTTATGTTGATTTATTCCACACAAGTGGATCTTTCAGATTTATAGCTCGGTGTGCCCTGAACTTTAGCATGTTACTCTCATGAGTCTGTAATGCTATTTTATTCTTCTTTACCTATTTGTATAAACCGGTAAAAAAAAAAAAAAATTCAAGGGCAAAAGAACTCTACATACAATGAAAATTCATGCCCATTATTTTAAATAGAATGATTTTGTTTAGTATGTTAAAAACAGCAATGTAAAAGAGGAGCTTTAACTAAGCATGCCTATTACAATCAAATTTGTTTAGTGTGTTAATAATTGTTCAGTGTGTTAATGAAACAATCAGATAGAGGTCTACTTTTAAGAAAAATTTACAAACGATTTTTTTTTTTAAAAATATGCTTCCATATGAGTTAGGAGACAGTTCGAAATGAACCTGACTATTCCCTTCTTTTTTAAATTAAGAAATAATTGGGATTTATATCAATGGTGATGCCTTCCAATGTCCAAGCTGGTAGAATGAAGGCACAATAGAAGTTAGAAGACAAAATAAATGGACAGTATGCTATTTTAGCCATTTTAAGTATATCTGGTAATACAATAATGTATTGGTCAGTTTGATAGACAAGTGAGAGAATTGGTAAATTGATAGAAGATTGATTTCTTGTATCAATTTCTAAATCCCAATTTTAAATTACAGCATATATAAAAAACTATATTAAGATATGTTCTAAAATATATACCCTATTTTTAATACTTTTGAAATCTCAAAATAGAATAACATAAAGGTCATTGTTCTGATTCTAACATAGATTCCAAGAGAATTATTTACCAGAATCTAAGTATTAGTTGAAATTTTATGTGTGTAAGGGAAATGTTTCACATCAGTGATTTTTCTAGTGCTTATCTGGACATTGAAGGGAAGTTCACCAGAGATGATCGACATGGGAAATCCTCTGCAGATCCCCCACCTTAATGTTGACAAAGCTACATTACTTATTATGTCTGTTTTTCCATCTTGGTCTTCTATAAAGGACTTCAGTTTTTAAAAAAGTGCTTTGGGAAAAAGAAAACACTGAAAATCCACTGATACTGATGGTCTTAAGACTGTGTGTACACATTGTAAAAGCAAATCGAAATCCCAACTTCCACTTACTTTATAAGTCAGGTGTAGCTGGATGACAGACCTACTAATAGTCTTCTTTAAAAATGTTTACACTTTATATGATTTTGAATACCTCAAACTGAATTTGGCCGGTAGGACAACTTAACCGTTTTCAGGCAAGCTAAAGCTAACCTATCTTGAAATACATACTTCTCAACATATTAAACATATACATACATATTTTTTCAACAGTATTCAAAGATTTAAGATCGCCTATTTAATCTCACCCCTTGAATTTCGGTACCTTGATGTTTGTATTGTTTTCTTCTGTTGGGAGTCAGAACACAATACCCCAAACTATGGTATCTTAAGATGCTGAGTACTTTGACCTGAAGGAGATTGGAAGGGTTGCAGAAGCAAGGACTCTCTGACCTTCTTCCATCCTCTTCTCTCCATCTGTTCCATTATCCCCTAAGTGAGTCATAGAAACTAGAATTTCTCTCCCCCAGAGCAAGACAGACAACCTAGGAAGGTCTCTGATTTTCTCCCTTCCTCCTGAAGGTCCTCAATGGAACAAGTAACCTGCTCCATACTGGGGAGTTGGGGGCATGGGTATCTTAACAGAGACAGAGAAAAAAATCTGAACAGGCCTTGCTGGGTTCTCCACTCAGTTTATTACCATTCAATTATACTCCTTTTGTTTAATCATGTTTCTCCACAACTGTCTACCACTGTTATCAATCTTAGCATTAAACACAATTTTCTCTGGGTTTATGAGCCTTCACTTCTGAAGGCTCTCATGTCTCATAAAACTTTGTTAAATGAATTTGTTGTGCTTTTCTCTTGCTGACCTGTTTTTGTTATAGTATTGACCATGACCCTTGTGGTAGGTGGGGAAGCTATATTACTTTTTTCTCCTCTCTACTTTCATGTAGTTAAAAGTAAAATGAGAAATAGGTACTTTAGCTATACTTCCTTGCGATACGTTTCAGTGATTGTTCTAGAGATTATAATATATGTCCTTTTTAACAGTCTACATAATATTGTACCACTTCATGTAAAACATGAAAACCTTGAAACATTATAGTTTCATTCATCCCTGTTCTTTGTGATGTTGTGCATTGTGCATGTGTGTATTGCATGTACATGCATTAAAAGGTCTAAAAATCTGTTCTAATTTTTACTGTAAAGAATAATATTTTTAAAGAAATAAAAGAAGAAAAATGTATAGTCTTTTATATTTTGCCCACATATTTAACATTTCTGTGCTCTCTTTTCTTCCTGTCAATCTGAATTTCCATCTGCTATAATTTTCTTTCGACATGAAAAACTTATTTTGCCATTTTTCACAATGCAGGTCTGTTTCTGATGAATTCCTTCTGTTTTCATTTATCTGAAAATATCTTTGGTTCACCTTCATTTTTGAAGACTATTTCAGCTGGATATAGAATTTTTAATTGACAGGGTTTTTTTTTTCTTTCAATATTTAAATATGTCATTGCATTTGCTTTTTTTACTCTATTGTTTCTCACAAGAAATAAGCTGTCATAATGTGACATGATTATATACATAATGTTCAAGAACATGTCATAATTTTTTATTTGCTCTAAAGACTTCCTCTTTATCTTTGGTTTTTGTCAGTTTGTTTATAATGTGTCTGGGCATGATTTTCTTTGCATTTATCCTATTTGGTGTTCTCTTAGCTTTTTTGGCTCTTTAAGTTGATGTTTCTAACCAAATTCAGAAAATATTGGCTATCATTCTTTAAATATTGTTTACTGCTTTATTCATATTCTCTCTCTTCTCTCTCCCCACCCCTTTTCTCCTCTTCTTGTAAGACTTCAATTATGTTTGTGTTGTAATTTTTGGTATTGTCCCACAGGTTCAACACTGTTCAATTTTTTACCTTATTTTTTCTCTATGCTTCAAATTACATAATTACATATTGATTTGTTATTGAACTCAATGACCTTTGTATTGTTGTCAGTCTATGATTAACACTATCAAGTGAATTTTTATCAAATATAATACTTTTCAATTCTATAATATCCATTTCTTTCATATGATAGTTTTCATACCTATTCTGAGAAACCCCATCTGTTCATTCATCATGATCATATTATCCTTTAAAATATTTATAAAACCTGCTTAAAATCTGTGTCTGCTAATTCCAACATCTGTATATTTAGTACTGATTTATATAGATTGTGTTTTCTTTCAACTATGAGTCACCTTTTTCATTTCTTTTTGATATGTCTAGTAATTTTTGGTTATATGCTGGGCATTATAAGTCATAAATTATAGGGCATCTAGAAATGTGTTGTCTTTCTCAAACAACTGCCTTTTTAAGTCTGACAGCTAAATCACTGGTGGATGCTTTGGATCTTGTCTTATGTAGGTTTATTCTTTTTAATGGCTTATTTATATTTAGTTTTTAGTTATTAAGTTCAGCCTAGGGCAGTCCCTTGCTCTAGGGCATGGTCCTTACTCTTAAGATATTATTTATTGGACTCTCAACTGAATGACAAGTGAGATCTCATCACATTGGCTGGCTGGAATTCCAGTGAATTCCAGCAGTATATGTACTGTAGTATTAGTACATATGTATAATACATATACAATAGTATATGTAATCACTATTCAGTTCTCAGCCCTGAAAAAAATATCTTAGCTAGGTTTTGTGAAGCCTCACTCTGCACATACATAGCCCAGTCCTTGTCCAAGGACTCCAATTTATCCCTACACATACTGCTGGGACCCCTTTTAGCATAGCTCGATCTTCTTAGTTAACATGCCTTGCAAATTTCAGATGTTTTCACATCCCTGATCACCAATCTCTCCCTTTTCAAATCACTGAGACCGTTAATCCTGTAAGTTCCGTTTTCCTGCCATTGAGAAAGCTGAAGTGTCATTGGAGTGATCACAGGGCTCGCTTCTTGTGTTCCTCTTCTTTCAATGTCCATAATCTTGTCCAGCCTATTGATTAATTCCTGCAAATGATCTCTTCATGTATTTATTACCATTTTATAATTCCTTTTGGTCAGAGGTCCTCATCTGGTTACTCTGTCATAGTTAAAATATGAAGTCATTTTCAAATGGATATTTTAAACCAGCTTTCTTTACATTTCTGTACTTCTCTAAGAGTAAAATCAGATAACATGTTAACATTTTTTAATAACCCTATTGGAAACAAGTAAAAACGTAATAACAAGCAAAAATCTAATAACCCCCAATAAACACACACATCATATGTATTTCAAAAAAGAGAACTTTCTTATTTTTTCTTTCTGGGTATAACACATATTGACTCTTATTTTGATAAAAACAGATTAATATATACTTGTGCTTCACAATTTGATTAATGCTAATATTTTGTATTTATACACATACAAAAATAGAAACATGTCATGGGAACTCTATATGCTTATTTTTATGTGCTATGTTTTAAAATATGTATTTCTTTAGAGAAGAAGAGGAACTCAATTATTCTGATATTTTATCAAATCACTTCTGCATATACTTTGAAAAGTATGTGTAATTCAGATAGAGACCATTGTTTCTTAGAGACAGGCTTCAACTTACCAATCAATTTCCACCAGGACCTTTGCTTTCAGTAGACAAAAATTCAATAAATGACTTTGCCATTAATATTTCTGTTTATATAATAGAATAACAATCTACTGAAAATTTAAAACTATACTAAAATACAGAATGTGGCATCTCAGGTATTAAAACTAAAATTTAAATAAGAATATCACTTGAAGGGGTTTTAAAAGTATTTACAATATATTTTACAGATTGTTGCTAAGATGTTTACACAATTCATCTTACAGATGTAGACAGATTAATGAATTTAAGTGTATTAATTTTCCTCTAGCATTTAAAATTTATTGTTAGCTTGGTTTGGCAGTGAGAAGTTAAAAGGGGTTCAAGGTCCAAGTGAAATGGTTTTTAAATGCATCAGGAATGATGAGTTATATTAATTTTAGATTCACCAAGTTCTTTTAGAGGCTCTGTGTTGTCAATGTTAAAGTTTTTAAATCAGAATTTCCTTTGATAAATGCCTCACTGAAACACAATAAAGGCGAAGACGAGCATTTAACAAAGAAGAAAATGTATTAGGCCAGTAAACTTCTGAAAAGTGCCATATTTTAAACATTCCCGTCAATAATTAGGTATGTGCAAAATAAAACCATAATGAGGTATTACCTGCCCAACAGATTGGCAAAAAAATTTTTAAAGTTTAACAATACCAAATGTTGGCAGGGATGTGAAGAAACAAAAAAACTTTCATAAACTACTTCAGTGAGTGTGAATTGGTGCAATTGCTTTGGAAAACAATCGGGCATTTTTTAGTAAAATTAGCTGTATACTTCCCTTACAACCTTGCAAATCTACTCAAAATATACACTCTCAGATGGTGATGGGTACTAACATCATAATAAGTAAACAAGCACAGTGGATAGCAGCATTGTTTGCAATAGGCAAAACCTGGGAACAATTGAATATCCATCCACAGTGCAATAAATATGGAAATTGTGTTATATTCACATACTAAAATAATGTATTATAACAAAATTAAGTGCAACTACTCAAAAGAACATGGATGAAATTCTCAAACATAACATGGAGTGAGAGAAGGGAAGCAGTCTTAAAATAATACACACTGTGTTATTCATATAAAACTTCTAAGAGTCAAACCAAACTACATTGTTTAGGAATGCATCAGTGGAAAACTATAGAGAAAAGAAAAAAAACATACCACTATAGAGTATTTTAGAAGTCAGAAGAGTGGTTACTACCAAGGAAGAGGACAGAGAATTGAAGAATGGTGTACTGAGGCTTCTGGGTGACTGGCTGATATTTCCAGTAGTGTTTCTTAATAACAACTCATTATACTCTGCATTCATGTGTTGTATCATTTTCTGTAAATATGTTATCTTTCATAATAAAATTTTTAAAATATATCTATAAGAGGCAATATAAATTATGAGAAATAAAGAAAAAAGGAGGAAATAGATAAAAGAGTGTTAAAAATATTTTAGGATGCTTTTGTCTGTAAGTAGAATACACTCAACTCAGAATAGTTAAAATAATGATATATTATTTTATAAAGCAAGAAATTTGGAAATATGAGAGCTCCAAGTTAGATTAATATAGGAGCCCAATGATGTCATCAAGGGCATAGTTTTTCTTCCTCTTTCTACTCTATATTTTTCATAATATTACATTATCTTATTGTTACAGGGTGGTTGTCACAAATGCGGAGCAGTGGATCTGTCTTTTTTTTTAAGGAAAAGGACCATTTCCCTGTGTGCATGCACACTCACTCACACACAGACGCACACGTTTCCCCTTGACTCATTGACTGAACTTGCATCCCATGTTCCTGCCCCCAATGCAGAAAAGGGGCCACCATGATTGACTTAGAACAATTATATTTTCCCCAGTGTAGAGCTTGGCCTCCTGCCACCTCTGAATCACAGTTTTGAGGAGTGCAGATAACGAAACAAAATCAAGGATCAGTTACATAGCATGAAGGCATACGAATGTTGTCTGTTACAAATTTTAAAATACGGACAATTTATCTAAAATACTTGAGCCTTCAGATCATTTCATGATTAGAGTATTAATTAGCATTACCAAAAATGGCCCATACCCAAGCATTTCCTAATGTACCTTATTAATTTAAAAAAGTAAATTAGCATCATATAAATGCTGTATTACCCAAAGAAGGAACACAACCAGATTATATCAAAATCTAAATGCTCCAAAAGAAGGAAGAATCTCTATAGAATTTCAAGAGAAAATGCTCTTTATGTCTAATTATATATATTCCTGGTTAGGCCATTTTTTTATGGTCACCGCTAACAAAAAGATACTGTCAGATATGCGTAGACTAACAAATATTACCACCCCAAGAATTTTAATGAAAAATAAATTGCTTGAAAGGGTTTTCCTGGTTTTTAGTCATGAAGGAAAAAAAATAATCAAATAAAAACCTAACTGTCATAGTATTCAAAATGGTATTGAGTTGTGAGACCCTAAAATTTAGATTCAGCTCTTACCTAATAGGGTTATTGAGTATCTTTTTTCGGTGGGGGGTAGGTGGGGGTCTCACTCAGTCACCCAGGCTAGAGAGCAGTGGCCTGATCTTAGCTCACTGCAACCTTGAAACCTTGAATTCCTGCACTCAAGTAATCCTCCCATTTCAACCTCCTGAGTAGTTGGTACTGCAGATGTGTGCCCCACACCTGGCTAATTTTTAAATTTTTTTGTGTGGAGACAGAGTATCACTATATTGTCCAGGCTGGTCTTGAACTCCTGGTCTCAAGTGATCCTCCCATCTCAGCCTTCCAAAGTGTTGGGATTACAGGCTCTGGCCACTTTTGTGAGTATTAAAGGAGAAAAATACATATAAAATGCATAGCTCATTTATAGGAGCAGGGGAGTGACTTCATAAGTATTAGTTATTTTGATAATTGTTAATATTTCCTGCCCCAACCCTAGAATCAGTCATTTCTCCAAGAAGCCTTGGTTCTGTTTATTGGAGAATGATATTGAAAACCAAGATCTGGGTGCTAAGTATGTTCATTGCTACTGGGCTGTCTTTGCTTCTAGGACCACTCAGTTGACAGAGCAAGAAGATATGCACATGTATACCAACCAGTTTATATCAACATTTCTGTAAGTATTTCCATACATAGCTATCTCTCTGTATATTAGGCTAAACATGAGTTTATATGGATGTTTCAAACTATAATCTATTATCTTATGGATTCTTCCAGCGTCCTCCTTGCTTATCTGTTAGCTCCCACTGCAACAGTGATAAACCTATCTCTTACAATCTGCCAATCTAACATTTACTTAATTGTTCAATTCCAGTATGCATGCATAGCAGCACCAGAACTAACTAGTACTGTATTTGTGTGGTTTGCTTATTTTTATTTATTTATTTATTTTTTGAGACAGAGTTTTGCTCTTGTTGTACAGACTGGAGTGCAATGGCGCGATCTCAGCTCACCACAACCTCTGCCTGCCGGATTCAAGGGATTCTCATGCTTCAGCCTCCCAAGTAGCTGGGATTACAGGCATGTGCCACCACACCCAACTAATTTTGTACTTTAGTAGACGCAGGGTTTCTCCATGTTGGTCAGGCTGGTCTCAAACTCCTGACCTCAGGTGATCCAGCCACCTTGGCCTCCCAAAGTGCTGGGATTACAGGCGTGAATCACCACACCCAGCCTATTTGTGTGATTTTTAAACCCGATAGAGATGTTAAATATACTTCTTGGGAGAGCATGCACAGAATTCAAAAATTAATAGTACTGTATATCTGGATGTCATATTTCTCTATTTTTAAATTTTTATTGGGGATATTTTGGGGGGAAGAAGATAAAGACGTACAAAATTATTGTCTCTCACAAGTTGTTTCAAAAAGATGTTTAATTACTGATAAAGATAATGATATGTAGTTCAAAATGTTATTTAACCACATAGAGTAAAAATTGAACATTATAATCTCCAAATCACTAGAGAAAAAGAAGAGGGCAACTTAATCTTCCCAGTGAGAAATATGAACTTAAAAAATTAAAACAATATTTACATTCTGAAACTGTCCTATGTACCACATTGATACATACAATTTTAATTAAAATTCCCGAAGGATTATTTTTTCGGCAAACTACAGCTACAGTTTTAAAGTTCGTCTAAGAGAAAATCTCATTATAATTGTGAAGGCAAGTAAAAATTATGAGCGTTTTGGAATATGCCAATTGTGAAGAATGAAGGTGGTCTTCATTTATGTAAGAGTTTATGCAATCTGCAAATACGGCCCTGCATCTACAGTGGGCTGGGAGGGTTGTGTCTTGTTCATTTTTATGATAACAGCCCCTAGTACACAGTGAGCAGTCAGTGAACATTACATTGAAGATGACCTTCCTTCACTTCTAATTTAAGAGGTGAAGTATTTATTCATAACTTTATGTAAAATCTAGAGTATTGTCCTGTGAGTACACATATTGGCATATATACCTAGTTTTGAGTCACTGTAGATTTGTGATGAAATCTACTCCTAAGGTTATGTAAATTGGTGAATGCCAAAAGTGTGTTTGTGTGTCAGTTTTACAGAGCATTAAGTACTTCACAGAGAGACTTGATTTGGTTGTAGACAGATGTCTGAGGGGCTGTGACAAAGGAAGATAAGATACTTGAAGTGGAAGCATGAGGTTTTGAATACAGTCTTTTAAACTGAAGTTAAGTCCTCTCTATAACTGTAATAGAAATCAGTTATGCAACTAGTATACAATTTATAGAAATGTGATGAAATGTTCATATGTGTCTTTTTGTTTTAATTGAAGTTGACTTAATTTCTCAATTTTCTTAAAAGCTAAAAAAAAATAGATACAAGATCTTTGTGCTAACTAAATCTTTGGATGTTTTACACAAACACATATTTTATTATGCTACTACTGCAACTTGGAATATTACCTACATATTTTAATGATCTTAATAATTTATGTATACATGAAATGAGTTTACATTTGAAAATTTCTCTTCCAAAACAGCTGCTCAGTTCAGAAAAATTGAACAAGAATATTTCTGAATATAAAATTTCATGAGTCAATTGTATTACACACATTGTACACCCTCCATAAATCCTGATTTTCTTGGTAGATTCACATTTTCCCCTATCAATGACATTAATTTCCTGAAAACTGAGCCTTTAAGAAATAATTTGAAATGGGAGGGAAATTTTTTTTTTTTTAAGTGAGCAGTTACAGCCAGATCTTATAATTATTTTCAGAGAAATTCTAGTCTTTGGGGAATCAGTAGTTCAACCCCCTTCCAAGATGTTGAATTCTAAGGCCATGGTCAGTCAATAAGTTTTGGCAACCTATGTTAAATTATTTTTGGAAAGCTTCTCTTGGATAATAATATGACACTAACGGATGCCCTAAAAAGTGATATTAATAGGGGGGAAAGGGTAATTGTGAGTTACTCAGAGGTGGTGGATTGATTTTATGATCATCAAGGAAATCAGGCGAGAGTTTGTTGGGGAGTGAGAATAGAAGTGGAAAACATCTTTATGGCATTCCAGTAAACCACGAGCCATTCCACTTTTACTTCCATGATTGATGATGCCACTGAAAACCCTCCACGGGATGACTGCACTTCCTTGAATCTCAAACTGTAGCCCATTCATTATGCTGTATATTTTCTACCCTGACCTGATATTGATGTACACTGTGTTTAATGAATCATATTTATCACCCTGTTTCAGCACAGGATGTACTGTGTATCTTATCTTAGACTTATGGTCCAAGTGGGAAACAGCAAGTGAAGTCTGGGAATAGAATCTAACAAGAGGGCAGGTTAGGAAGTGCCAGACAGGATGAAGGAAGAGATAGAAAACTTGAGCTGGAATCTCTAACTGGGACAGAACAGAGCATTCCAAACACTGGTGAAAATGAACAGTGGACTCCTGACATCTGTATGATGGCAAAATGACAATATCTTCAAAACCAGATTCTCCCAGCTTCAGATTATCATCCAAATGTGTTCTCAGTTAATGATAGAAACAGTTTCCCAAAGTATTGAACCAACGTGCATATGCCCAGGGCCAAACATTCCAACCAAAATAAAAGCAACGTATTTATAGAGATATTTTGAAGGAAATTACAAATGAAAAGTGAGAAGAAGCTACTCTATGAATATTTCTAAGCTGATCATTTTTCTCAAAATAAAGCAAAATAATTAGACTTACACTATACATGGTGTTTAACCACGTATAGTTACATGATAGCTTTTCCTTTGTGCCTTGCTAATACTTTTAATATTTCAGGGCACATGACGATTGGGCAGGACTAGCCATGCCAGGCCACAGCCATCCCAGTAAACATTGGTGTGGAGGCTTACCTAAGGTAGGGAAAGTTACTTGAGGACACCGCATGGGAGGCAGCCAGGAGTAAACAATTTCAAATATAACCAATTTGTTGTACAAACTGAAGTATAAACATGAAACTATTACATTTTTCTCAAACCACTGTCTCAAATGCATTATGTCAATTTTCCCTTTTCCATAAGGTAGAAGACCCCTTAACAAGACCTTGGGCAGATTTCATCATTTCTGGTTAACTTTCAGTTACTCAGTTTCAACTGTTAAAAATCCATCAAGTTTAAATTTAAATTTCCAGTTTTGTCTGCAATTTAGAGCTCTCTTTTCCTGATCACAGACCAGTCTTGAGCTTAAGGAGCCTTCGCTGAGAAGGAAACAAGCTTGTTCTTATTCCTCTTTTCAAATCAGCACAAAGGATTCCAGGAGAACCCAGGCTTGGTTTGGAGATACCTTTTCCTTACACTTTCAAGGCACAACTCCCCTTTCCTCTGGTCTTAGGAGCAGGAATGGGAAAAGAGAAGGACGGGCAAATTCCCACTATTTATCTGCACTTGGGTGAGTTGTCATGAATTCTTTGGCTAAGAGGGACTTGTTGTCTATACATTCTTATGCCAGGTATCCAAATGCTGGCTCATGTGGGTGACAAGGTTATGAGGACACTGGAGAGCTGGCCTACATCTCAGTGCTTTGACATGATTTCACATTTTCCAAGCCTCTTTAATTCTGCCACTATCCCATCACATAGGACATCCCATAGCCACTTATTGCTGAGGTTCTCTTTTCCAATGTCAAGCCCTCTTGGGTGAGGTTGTAGTCATTCAGCTGATGCCTGGTACCCAAAATGGAAAACTCACATTTGACTTTGTCTGAAGTAGACAAAGTCAAGAATCAACTCATATAGTATACAATTCGTTTTACTATTTTTTGTGTGACATCCCACCTTCCCCAAATTTCTGAGTTCCATTGCTTTCAACTACTAGCAACTTTGCTTTTTTCTCTGAAGGACTGCCCTCAAGCTACTGGAGCCCACAGATGTGCCAAGAAGTTTGTTTCCCCTGGGAGGCTGTTTACCAATAAACTGCCTAGCTCTCTTCATTCAGTGTAGGGCAATTTAGAGGCTTCACTTAAACTCTGGAAGTTCCCTGCAGAATCAAGCTAAGCCCTATTCACTGCTGTGGGACTTTTGAACTCTTGTTCAGCTTATTCTCCTTTCCTGTTCTGCTGCCCCTGCCAGTCTCCCCAATATCCTTACTGATTTCTCCTATGAACACTTTCTTAATAAATCACTTGAATCCTTACTCAGGGTCTGTTCCTTTGGAAACTGACCTAAGAAACCTACTCTTGACATACAATTGGATAAGCATGGAGCTCTCTGCCACATTGCCCCGCATCCATCCTGCCATCTCTTTCCAATTTTCTTTCTAATTTCAAATGTCTTAATAGCGGTTAATGTTCTTTTCCTTCCTTTCTCCTCCCATTCTCCTTCTCCTTCCTTCTCTTTCTTCTTACCTTCTTTCTTCCTCCCTCCTTCTTTCCCTTCTTTTCTTCCTTCATCCTTTCTTGTCTTTCTTTTTCATTCCTATTCTATATCCTTTCTAGAATAAGCACTGTGGTTCCAGATTTCTAGTCTTTTCTCCCATGTTACTCTTGGAATTTGGGAAGAGAAGCCAAACTGTTTTGGATTCTTTGATGGACTGATTGTCTTGATAATAATGTTCCTCTTTCATTACTTAAAATGGTAATGCTTTTGGTGCTGAGAGCAGGTTGACACTTTTTTAGGAAGGAGGAACATGAAGGTGGTACGGAAGAGGTTTTCTTGAAGGCTCACTTGCTCTGGACACCAGAGTAAGGCTTTCACAAGGCTTTCTTGAGGACTGGAACTTCTAACTTCTACATCTCCCCCAAATAAATGTTCAAAACCAGAACCAATTCAAACTTCTACATCTACACCAAATAAATATTCAAAACCAGAATCAATTCCTAGAGCTAGCAGTGGAGGTCAAGGTAGTGTCATCATTTTCTTCCCTGGCAATGGATCATCAATTCCTCCGGTACAGACAGTCCCTAACTTAAGATGGTTCAACTTACGGTTTTTAAATTTTTTGACTTTCTGATAGTGCTAAAGCAGTAGGATACTCTTGAGAGAGAGGCCGAGTGGCAGCCAGCCATGCAATCACCAGGGTAAACCACAGATACTCTACAGTGTACTGTGTTACCAGATGATCCTGCCCCACTGTAGGCTACCGACTATAAGTGTTCTGAGCATGTTTAAGGTAGGCTAGGCTAAGCTCTGATATTCAGTAGGTAATATGTATTAAATGCATTTTTGATATTCTCAATTTACAATGGATTTATCAGAAGGTAACCCTGTCATATGTCTAGGAACATCTGTATTTAATAACGTCCAAAGTTCTGGAAAGTACAGTGGGAAAAAGTGAGGAGAACTCACTACAAATAAAATGGTGAGTGAATGAACAGCTACCTTTTATTTGTTTTCTACAGTTGATGCCTTAGGAAGTTGAAACAAGAAACCTGTACACCAGTTAGATAATTAAAATGGCACATTGACAGAAGATGGTTTCCTTTGTGTCTGATACATAGCATTTATGAATGAAAGTGCTCAGCATCCCAGTGGTTCTCCTTTTGAACTGGCTCATCCATTACTGGGGTAATGATTTTCCGTCCGGGAAACAGCAAAGCCAAAGGCCTATTACACAGGCAACATAAAGTTAAAAAGACATTATGAATAAAACGGCTCATGCCGGCTTTTGCCAAGCCTTCTCCAGAGAAGATTGCCTGATGCCGACACGTGTTTATTACACTTAATAATGTTTACATAATTCTTCTTTGAGCTCATTAGAGCTGTCAGATCAGAAGTAAATGTATTCCCCCCCTCTGTTTATCTCTAAAGACTTCTCAGTCAATAAAGCAAGATGAATGACATCCAGGGCGCAGACAAGTACTCTTGAGCTTTGCAAACACTGCCAAGTTAAACCCTCAGCCAGGGTGGGCTCATGAGTCTCAGGACTGCGGGAGCATGCATCTCATCAGCCAATTAGTTCTCTTAGCGGTGCTTCTCCAACTTCAATGTGCTTGGAATCTCCCTGAGAGCTTCTTAAAATACACAATACTAGGCCCCCTCCCCAGAGATTTTGGTTCACTAGATCTGGGGTAGGACCCAGAAATTTGCATTTCTAGCAAGCCCCTAGGTGATGCTGACGCTGCCGGTGCATGGAACACACTCAGAATAGCCCTATTCTGGAGTTTATTTCCAATAGTCTCTTTTGTTGGGGAGGAGGGTGGCGGTACCCCTTGGCAATTTGGGACATCCTGGCTGGCCTGTGGCATGCATCAGCCACAGCGGTGAAGGCGGCAGGGGCAGCAACCAGAGCAGCAGCAGTGGCAGCAGTAGCAGCCGGCCGCCGCCTCC
>NW_012117500.1:2602078-2677499 GCF_000951035.1 Colobus angolensis palliatus | reverse complement strand
AGGGGCTGAGGGCACAGCCAGCGGGCGGCGCGCCGCGGACTCCCAGGCAGCCCGCCGAAAGGTAAAGACAGGAGAGCGCGCTGGCGGGTCTTGCTGTTGGGTGGCTGCTGTCCAAGCCCCAAGCGTCCCCGGAGCCCCAGGCTGGGTCTGGAAGACCAGGGCATTTGCATGGCATCCAGGGACCGACTGCCTAGCAGGGATTTTGCGTGTACCGCGGCGGGGCCAGGGGCTGGGGGTTGGGGTGTCTGCAGCGGGAGCCCGCGACCGATCCCAGGACATCTGGACTCGAGGACAACTTTGCGCAGCAGTCCTCTTCCAAGTTCCCTTTATTGCTATTGTCTTAGCGCCTGTCTGACAGTCTCCCCGGACTCTAGCTTTGTTCTCATTAGGCCAAACCAGCCGTCCCCAGGGGCCTGAACCCAGGAGTCGCTGGCAAGTTGCACCTGCCAGTCGGATCCGCCCCAGCTCCCTTCCCATCCCTGCCGGGTCCAGCGCTGTCCTGCGCACATTAGGGCTGGACACGGCGAGACCTGGCGCCCTCGGGAGCTGGGGTTCTCGCTCCATTCCCCTGTGGGGGTCTAAGCTCCGGGCCGGGGTATCGGACCTCTGTGTTGCGGCATGCTTTGGGGCCGGAGAAAGGGCGAGAAAAAGTTTGAGCATTGGCTGGGCCTAGGGAGCGGGTAGCGCCAGGCTGCACATGGCAGGAGTTGGAGAGAGTACTAGGGGCTTGGCGCTAGGCAGAGGGACCTGGCCAGGAACCGAGCCTTGGAGGCTGAGGCTCCAAGCCTGGATTGTCAGCCGGGAAGGGGTGCTTGCTGTGTGCGCGCTTTAGCAGGAAGAGGCTGTGTGTGATTGTAGAGACGATGGGCGGAAAAACAGAGAAGAGAGAGGTACTAGTGTTCTGCGTAATTGTAGTGTGCTCCAGTGTGCACTTTTCTCCCTCCAGATATTTTGGAAAAGGTGTGCACGCGATGTCTTGTACGTGGACTCCCGGAGGTAGGGGTGGGGGAGGGGAGGAGGGCTAAGTTTTACCTAGAGCTAGAGCTGGCGTTGAAAGTGAACAGGTGACAGAAGACGTGTGTGTGTGTGTGTGTGCGCGCGAGCGCACGGGCGCGCGCGCCGTGGCCAAGGATGCTCGGGTGCTGGACCGCCCGCTGTGCCTCCACACACCCCCGCCCCGCCCCCTTCCAGCTCTCAGCGCGGGTTGAGTTTCCCTGACACTCCCCGCCCGAGGCAGGCAGGCAGAGGCGAAGTGATGGTCGCAGAGTGAAGCAGACAAAAGGGTGCATTTGAACGACCCTTCCAGGACCAGACGGCTAGAGTGTGGTGGGTGTGTGTGTGCGCGCGCACGTGTGTGTGTGTGTGTGTGTGTGTCTGTCTGTCCGTCTGTCTGTCTGGAGGGGTTCCCTGCTCTGCCAGCTATGGAGGGACCACTGAGAGAAGAGGAAAGAGGTAGGACCGGGAGAAAGACAGGTGAGGCGGAGCAGAGAAGAAGAAACAGAATGGGAGAGAGTCGAGAGCCGAGATGTAAAAGCATCTTACCTGATTGGACGCAGATATATAAATTAATTTTAAAAAGAGGTACTAGAAGTAGGAGAAGAAGAAGAAAAGAGCCCTGAAGCTAAAATTTTAGAGATGGGGGCGCAATAAGTTTGATTATTTAATAAAGGTATCTTATCGAGCCATGGTAAAGTAAGTCTAAAACCCTCTCCGAAGTTTATTGCTGGTTTTAGATAGTCTCCTTTGACACATCTTTACAGCACCTACTTCGGAAGTACCTTTTGACTGTCAGAAAGAAGTAAAAGGCATGTAATACACAAATAAAATGCAGCTAAATGAAGTTTAAACGAAGCTTCGAGCCGGATTAAATGGCTTGTGTAACTGCTGAATGTTGCTAAAGTACTGTCAGAGCTATAAAATAGCCAGACAAAAATAAAGGAAAAAATAATTGTAACAAGAAAATGAAGGCTTTACAAGAACTTCAGTAATGAACACATAACAATTGATGGTATGATGCAGTAATTATTTTCGTATTTACGCCATTAACGATTGTAATTTAACGTTAATGTCCTGGTATTTTATTCCTTCTCATTTGCAGACAAAAGCACATCTGAGACGCCATCAGGGAGTAATTTGGTAATATAAAGTCATGAATAGAAAACACTAAACCATGCTCAGAACTCTGACAACATAAAGCGTGAAACAAAATAACCTCATTTGCTGTTTATTATCTGTCTTTATAATTCTGTTTACCATCATTTGCATAAATGAATAGCTAAATTGTATAGTATATTCCTTCTTGGACAAAAAAATACGTGATGCTTATAGATATGGTGGGTGGGGCGGGGAGGAACTAGTAGGTAATTCTTACCTTAAGCATGAAGAAAAAAAAAACTCTGTGGGATTAGAAACTGTTGCAAATAATTTTAACCTACTTTAGGCATCCTTATTTTATTTAACTTGGTTAAGGTAGCTTTAACAATATATATGTAATTAGGAGATGCACAGACTCTAAACTTCTTTGCTAGCAAATCATAACAAAACTGAACTGAAGAGCCACACATTATGTCATGAAGTAGTTTTGTTAATCTGAAAAACTATTTTTTTCTATTCAGACTTTCAAAGGGTAAATTTTCTGAAAGAAGGAAGGAGTTGATTGGAAGAAGTTCAAAACAAAACTATTTCAGCAGAAACTTAAGTTATAAACATCTTAAGACAATTAATCATCAGAGTTCACACATTTTAAAAGTATTGTGCATTGTTTTAACCTTAGGGACATTTGTTAAAACTTCTTTACTCATAAAGGGAAAAAATAATAACTGCATTAAAAAGGCTGTAAAGTAAAATGCCAGCAAAAAAGCTGAGCAAAACATGTGGTTAAGAAGGATCAATCAAGCACATCAATGTTTAAAAATATCTATTTATTATTACCAGACTCATAAAATATCCCAGTGATTGAATATCCCTTTTCCTTCCCATACAAATATGCTGATCTCATGTGGAACAGCACAATGAAATCAGTATTACCTGAGAATAGATTCCATGAGAGAATAAAGACTTCGTATATATTTCAAGTACAGAGAAAAAAAATTTAAGTGGGAAGTAAGCCCTTCATTACAGTGGAGCCTGGTGATTGTGTAAGATTGGGGTAAGTTCTTAGCAGTTAGTTGGCTACAAACTCATTTGTTTATTCATTTCTGCACCATGCCTTTATTAAGTACCCATTATTAATGACCAAATATTGTACTAGGTACTGGGGTTTCAAGGATGAGTTAGACTCATCCCCTGTATTTAGAAAAAATTGAGTCCCATAATATATATAATTAATGTCAATTAAAAATAAAATTCTTAAAATGAGTATACAGTTATGTGGGAAAATAAATGCAATAAAATATGAGAAGTGTCCCCCATCCTAGAACTTGGGAATAAAATAGGCTAGACTCAACTTTCAGCTCTGTTTCTTACTAGTTATGAGAACCTGATTCAGTTATTTAACCTCTCTGAACCTCAGTTTTCTCATCTGATAAATGAGAGAAATAACACTTCCCTAAATCATGGAGTTTTTACAACAATTACATGTCAACATATTTTTAATGTCTTCTATGTTTAAAACAAACTCTGGATCCCATACTTCTCAGCATCCCTTACCTCATTTATTTTCTCCATGTCATTGTCAAACTTCTGGTGAAGCTTGTCTGCACATTTTAATCTCCACATGCTAATCTCCACCTCCTCTCTACCTTACCGTCAGTCCTCCTCCAGTGTGGCTTCTGCCTCCACCGCTTACGAAAACAACTTCTCTTGACATCAGCAGTGACTACAGAGCAGTGATCTGCACTCTTACTCAACTTCTTGGAGCATTGGACAGAGTTGACTCGTCCCTTTTCTGTCATAAGGTATATTCTGTTGGCATCTTTCAGTGACTTTGGTGGCTTCTGTGGGACTGCATGTCTTTAGTTCTCCTCTTTAGAGTTGATTATTTCCCAGCTGGCTCCATTTCCATGATCTCATCTCTAAATAAAGACTGGATCTTTCCAACACTAGGGCTATCTTCTGGCCCATCTTTTTATATCGCCTTCCTCTTCCCTCCCCGCCTTCCGCTTTAGGTAATATCTTTCATTCTCATGGTTTTAAGTCTTATCCATATAACAACTCAATTTATGTCTGTAATCCACTCCTGACCTCTGAGCTTCCAGCAACATCTATTCAATTGCTCACTTAACATCTCCATTTGGATGTTTCACAAGCATATCCAACATTTTACATCCAAAATTAAAGGTTATATTATTACTACCAACAACCTTCTAAATTATTCTCTTTAGTCTTCCTCATTTGTGGAAATGACAGTACCATACTAATTGTTCAGTCCAGAAACATAGATTTATTCCTTTGCCTCAACTATTTCTTTATTTGTCATGTACATTGTGTCCAAGGTAGGCATGTGCCTGATACCCACAGATAGGCCTGCCAGCATTGGCGGATTATAGTCTGCAGTTGTTCTGATTGGCCAGTGCTCTGGCCATACCAGTTGATAAGCATTTTGGACTATTACCGCTGCTCATATCTCACCTTTGTTCACCTCCGTCATAACCCCTAGTGTCCAGGCCAATATCACCTTACACCTATTATTTTTGTCCTGACATGATAGATGTGTTGTGACTAGTATCACTATTTAAAGATAAACTGATTTGCTATATTTTGCAGATTATATAAGTTTCACACAATCTAATATTAGGAACTTGAACAGCAATTAAGAAAGAGCTTATACCTTTCATGGTAACTCACCAATTTAATACTAAGAGGTTGGATATGTTCCAAGGTAGAAGTCCTTTGTGAGCTGAGAAATATGCTTAGTGGATCCCACGCTAAAGCGACAGATTATGGAATTTCACTTTTGCCAAATTTGGAACACAGTACTATGCTTGATTGTTAATTTTAGGAAAATGAAGTCAGATTAAATTCTACCACTAAAAAAAAAGTAAATTTAAGTAATCATAATCTTGAATAGCCTGCTTTTTCTCTTGGCCAGCAGAGTACATATCATAAAAAACCTAGAAATATATTTAAGAGACTGAGAATCAAGCATGTTCAATGTTGTGTACAGATTTTTTTGACAAAAATTAAAAATGAAAGCAAAATATTTGAGTGAGAAGTATCATCAATGTCAACCCCAGGACTGTTGTAGCAGGCTTCCCCTCTTTCGCTAGGAAGCCACTGTTCTGAGCGTAACCGGCATCCTGGAGTTCACTTCACTTTGTATGTGGTACATCTGAGAGGTAAAGGTAAAAGGTTTTACCTCCCTCAAAAGAGCAGTGATGACCTCAACGTAATCATGTAAACAAGAGTCGAGTGATCATTCAGTGGTATCATTGGACTTGAAGGTCAAGAAAAATCTAAGTTTCAATTTTCTAGGGATAGAAGCAGTTTTACTCACAAAAGAGTGACAAGGCTGCAAGAAGAATTTGTTCAATTGTAAGCCCACTTTATATTCTCTGTTAGTCTTTTTGTGCTGATCCTGGCTTTTGCCTTTGCATTGCTCTGGGCTGTAGAACCAGTCTCATAGTAACTTTCCCTTTTCTTTTTATTTCTTCCGTTCCTTTTCCCCTTTTTCCCACTTTTTAGTTTTTTCATCTTCTTCAATTCTTCCTTCTTTCTTCACTTTCTGCTGCGCCTTTCCACTCTCTCTTCCCTTCTTCTGTCCCTTATCCTTTTAAATTGTCTTTCTTCATCCTCTTACATAAGCAAAAACAAACAAAATAAAAATACCTGTGTGAGTTTTGCCCTGGCTATTTCCACCATTATAGGATTTCATCTACTGCATTGCCCTTGCCTTTTGTACTTGATGGTCTTTGCATTCGTCATGTCAAACTTATATCAAGAAGCTTAAAACTCGTGCCTCAGTTTCACCTATGCCAATAAGTAAACATTGAAAAGATGGAAGAAAGGGAATTGATGAAATGTGTCTGTGGATCCATGCTACCAGGCTCTAGAATGTCCCTTTTCCAACACTGTTGTTTTTACAGAAAGGTGGCGGAAAGGTAGCAAGCCAAGTAAATAACTTCTTGAATTCAGGTACCATTTTGGAAGATTCATACCCATCTTCACAGGGATGGTGAAAATTAGAATAATGGTTTTTAAATGATGATTACTAATATTGATTGAGTGCTCTCTATGTGCCAGACTCTGTACTAAAAGCTTGGCACATATTATTGCATTTATTCCTCATGCCCAGTAGGCTCATATTATAGGTAAAGAAACAGCTTTAACAAGGTTAAAAGACTGGAACAAAGGTTGCAGAACCAAAAGCATGGGAGTGGCAATTCAGATCCTCTTAACTGCCGTTCTTTATTCCGTAGTAGAGCACCTCCCTAGGAAAAACCAGGTTCTATATCTATGAATATATTTGTAATGATAGAGCACTGTGGAGATGCCCAGAAGTCACCTTATCTACATTAATATGGACACACCTCAAAGAAACAATGGGTGGTGAAAGTTGTATTCATTGACCCTGGGGGCCCAAGATATATAGGTCAGTTGAGTCCATCTAAGGTTAGATCCTTCACAAGAAAGCATGATAGAGGCAATTCACCATAGACTGTCTCTTCAATGTGGTTACCAGGGAAGCCTGAAAACAAGTGCGATTTTCAGTCTAAGATGACCTAAACATCATGGGCTTTGGAAGAGACTTGAGTGACTCTCTGCAAGTGCTCTGTGTTCTCTTTCAGGACAATGCACGTTAACATTTTTAGGTAAACATGGTATAGTTTGTCTTTTGAGACAGTGAATGTAGATAATGCTAGATCTGAGGAGAAGAGAAATAAGATAGCATTGTGTAAAGGGAGTGAACCTTGACCACCAAGGAATGAGCAAAGTAAAATCTCCTCTTTTGTGAATGGAGGCAATTGGAATTAGGTCTCTAATTCTTTGCAGCAGCAATGCCCCAGGATCTTATACATGGCAAGGGACTGGATATAAGAGAGGACAGCTGGCAATCAGTAATGTGTCTTTTAAGGTTTCAAATATGACTGCTGTTTTCTAGCAAAATTTATTCAAGAACCTAGTTTGAATTACATGAAAACACTGGCAGTCAAAAAACATGAGAGTATTCCAACAACTTCATGACTGGAGATCCTGTTTCTACCATTGCCTCACATAATAGCTACATTGGCATTAGTAAAATGTTAATCAGAATATGACATTTATTGTGTCAGCATCCTCCAAATGGCTTCCCATCTCACTCTTACTAGAAGCCTAAGACCTTACAGTGTCCTACCAAGCTCTTTATGATCTATCTGTCCCCTGTTATCTCTCTGACTACATCCTTGGCCTCCTTTGTTGAATGAACGAATAAATGAATGAGTAAATGATTCTTGAGTGAGACAGGGAATATCCAGGGTGCTCAATTGTGTTTATTGAATAAATGCAGGAGAGGATTTACCGTTTTATTGAAGATACTTTGGAGAAATCGGTGTTAGGAAAAAGAGGCACAGAAACAATTTAGAGAATGTGAATAACAGTAGTATATCAGAACTTCTGGATGCTGACCTAGTTTTTTTTTTTATCATTTATGTATGTATTTATTTCATAAGTATTTATTAAGATCTGCCAATCTAAAGGTTGGATGACCATCAATAAATGGGAAGACAAATTCACCAGCCCCTTGGGGCTGACGTTCTATTGGGTGACATATATCACAGTAAATTAGACAAATAAAATGATAATTTCAGATAGCAATATATCCTATGAAGAAAACCTTATCATATAGTTTACCTCTTTGACCTTATCCATTGGCCTCCTTCGTTGAATGAATGAATGAATGAATGAATGACTTGAGTTAGCCAGATAATATCCAAGGTGGAGAATACTTTACTTGCAGATCCCACATATTCCTGGTACTAAACCATGAATAATGTGGTCATCTGCATATGGTAGAGATCACAGAGATGAATAAAGTTTAAACAGTCTTGTGTTGAGTGAATATATAGTCTTGTCTTCCTTAAGATTTTTCCACCAGTGAAATAAGGCTTATTACTAAAATATTGTTTGAAAAACAGAGTTTGACAAAAGAAGATCCCAAATTGATGGCTTCTGTAAATGTGTTCTGCATTTAATTTTAGAACTGTATTAAATGTTCCAGTGTTACAATGACAATTGTAGTTTTCTTTTGATAATTTAATAAAGAAGTAAAACTTAGAGTAGATAGCTTTTTTCTTGCCTCACATGTTCATATATTCAATATTACAGTAAAAAGAGATAGTGCTGAAACATTTAAATTGAAGAGGTTCAGATTCTGTGTGATTTTCATCGTACTCAGTTTATTTTCTCAGTACTGATTTTGGCCCTCTTATTTTCTGTTTGTGTTAATTTTGTTATGGCACAGATCGAAAACTAGTGCAGGCTCTAAATCACCAGAATTGGCTTGGAAACATAAATGATTAATGACAAAGTCACACCAAAAAGGAAACAATGATTGCTGTGAATGAAGCATTCTGAGTTTTTTCTGATATTACTCATTAGGGTCACCAGTGACCATGAAGCCTGTATTAGTTTTCTATCACTGCCTTAACACATTAACACAAAATTAGTGGCTGAAAACATCACACATTTACTATATTACCGTTTCCGTAAGTCAGAAGTCCAGGCAGGCTTACCAGGCCAAAAATTAAGGCGTCAGCTACCTTGAACTTTTATCTAGAGTTTTAAGAGAAGATTTTTCCTTCAGATTTGTTCAAGTTATTGGCAGAATTCAGTTCCGTGTGGTTCTAAGACTGAACTCCCTATTTCCTTGCTGGCTGTCGGCTGGGGATCATTCTCAAAAAAGAGTCATTCTTTGGCTCTATCCTTCTTCAAAGTCAGCAACAGTGAGTCCTTGTACTTCCAATTTCTCTGACTTCCACTTTTCCTACATCTCTTCTACTTGCAGCCAGAGAAAGTTCTCAGCTTTTTAAAGGTTTGTGTGATTAGATAATCCAGGATAATCTCTCCTTTTTTTAAGGTCAGTTGATGAGTCACTTTAATTATATCTGCAAAATTTCTTTTGCCATGAAAGGTAACATACTCACAGGAGCAATAGCAGAGTGACAGACAGCATGGCCAGAATTTTGCTTACCAGGGCCCATGAAGTCTACCTCTGATGATATGGTTGTCAACTGAGACAGACCAGATAACCTAAAAACTATCAGACACTATAGCTTGACAAGTATATTGGAAAGCTATAAGTTTTTGGCAAAGGAAAAAGCAGTGATCTTCTAGTACATCCTGTAATAAAGCCACTGCAGGGTAAAGATAGCCATGGTATTAAACAAAACAGAAATAGTTTATTTAATTTTATGAGATGTGGCCTCCAAAAAGTAAGCTTAAATAAACAAAGAATACTTCATGTACTGGGTTGGAACATTCAAATGCCTTCAGGAGTCAGGAGTCAAGAAGGGAGGCAGCAATAATATATGACAATAACAGTATGGATTAAGAACATGAAAGAGGGCAGTCCTAACTCAGCTCCAGGAACTTGCTTTACTTTGGAGTGATTTCAGCCTAGTAATGATAAATGTCTGACTTTATATGAGGGTTTAGAAATCTGAATTTTTATGTGACTCTGGAAATCTGTGTAAAATCTTGAGGTTTTTTTTTTTTTTTTTTTTTTTTAGTGCCAACTAAATCAAAATTAAAAACAAGCACCAAAACCTAATATATTATGGGATGAAATTTGGCTTGTGGGCTGCTGGTTAGCAATTTATGGCTTTAGTCAGATGGACCAAAGTACATATTTGAGTAAAAAAGTATTTAATATGATAGAAAACACTCAATTTAGGAATTGGCATTGACAAAGATACTAATTTACTCCAGTATAGCAAAGTTAGGAAGTTTGTGGCTTCAGCTTTCAGAAGTAAAAGTGCATGCAACTTTAGTGGTCTACTTTTGTTAATCTATAGTAAAAAATATAAGCAAAAAATAAAGAAGATACTGCTGTAATGCTGTTTTTGAGTGTTTAACCTTATTTGAGTGTCTAGAATACCACTTTTTCTTGATTTATACTTTTTAGGTTTAGGTTTCCACAAGTAAAAGGGATAAGGATAAATCGTGATGAATTATCCACTGAATTTGAAAAAAATGGGAAGGAGGCCAGGCTTGGTGGCTCATGCCTATGATCCCGGCACTTTGGGAGACCGAGGTGAGGGGACTGCTTGAACCCAGGAGTTCGAGACCAGCCTGGGCAATATGAGGAAACCCTGTCTCTGGAAAAAAACAAAAACAAAAACAAAAAAACACACAGAAGTTAGCTGGGTATGGCGGTGCACATCTGTGGTCCCAGCTACTCGGGAGGCTGAAGTGGGAGGATCTCTTGAGCCCAGGGGCAGAGGTTGCAGTGAGCTGAGATTGTGCCACTGCACTCCAGCCTGGGCTACAGAGCAAGACGCTGTCTCAAAAACAAACAAACAAACAAACAAAAAACTGGGGGTGTGGGGGTGGGGAGAAACAGTTTGGATAATTGAAACACAAATCCAGATTGTCACAAAATTACACTTGTGTTTAGAACTAGAGAGAGAATATCCTTTTAAAATGCATACTAATTTAAAAATCATTTTTAAAGAATGAATCAAAGTGCATGAAGAGGCTCAAAAATTTATCCTACAGATCGAGTTTGAGGTTCATAAGGTTTTAGAAAATATCTCCAACTGAGTGGGAGCAGGGGATTGGATGGTATCATGGCTGAGAGCACAGCTCTATGACTCAAACTAATGAGAATTTGAGTTAGGACTCCACCACTCGCCAGATAAATGACCTCCAGCAAGATTATTTCACTTTTCTGAGTCTAGGTTTTCTCACCTGCAGAATAAGATAATTAGCACCTAATTCAGAGGCTGTTGTGAAGATTAAATGGATAATTTTAAAGTACTTAAGTATTACTGCTATGGTTCTTGTAACATGATTCTAGATCTGGACACCTGGCATCTTATCAACTACCATCAATTCTTATGCTGTGGATTTAAAAATAACAGACTTGTAACTCCCTAGATGGGACCAATATTTATCTGTCATTTATTAAATGGAGCTGTGAAGGTGTAGAGGTACAGGATAGCTAGAATTTGAATCAGTTGATCCTTCATTGTTTCTCTGGCTGTTGCCACCTTGGTTGAGGTAGATGGAGGGTTTTCTCAGAAATGCCCAGCAAGGAGTGAAGGTTGCTGTAGGTTCATAGCAACAGTTTTGGACTTGATGCCTAAGGACTTGATGCAAGTATTGCTTTCACAACATTCCAGCTAAACCATGAATATGGTAAATATACATAAGTTATCTGAGCTTTAGATTTCTTTTGTATGACATATAAAACCAAGTTTCCTAACTCACGGGCTTGAAAGGGTTGCCTGAAACAATGTATGTAAATGTCTTTTATAGCATTGGAATGTAAATGGTTCGTATTTGCTGTTGCCCCTACAGGACCATTTTCTTTAGTCAGGCATGAGTAAGATTAAAAAAAAAAATGCAAAGATGACTTGGAGCACAAATGTAAAGATAACATCGAGCACAACCACTTCCAAATCACTTAATAAATGTTTACCGGACATCTATCCTTTTCCAGATATACTCAGTGTAGGGGCTAAAATCAAAAGATATATACACACATAGCACTAGCATCTTGAAAGTTATGTTCTAGCTAGGAAGACAAATGCCAGAATGCACTGTGATTCATGCAATGAGGGGTTTTGCACAGTATTTTGGAGATCAATGGGGCAGTAGTGTGGAGAGAGTACAGAAAGACATCCTAATTGAAATATCATTAAAATATTTTTTAGCTGGAAATAAGTATCCAGGAGATGCTGTGAAACACAAAAACCAGCAATCAACACCAAATGTGTCCCCATTTGCTTTCTTGAACTTTATTGCATTCTCAATTCAACAATTCCATGGACGTTTTCCCATTTTTCCCACCTAAGGTGTTATCTCTAAAAATATGACATAAGATTTCAAAACCTAACTAGGAGAAAGGAGTTTACCTGCTGTAGCTCCAGAAATAGTATCAACATAGATCGTATATACACAAACCCTGCTCTTCAGTCACAGCCCACGACCATGTGCTTGTAATTGGTCAGAACTGCTGCTTAGATGTAACCATTACTCAAACCACTGTAGTGGATCAGGAAGTCCCTGTTTAATTTAGGGTATTACAGACAGTGTGTTGCAGTTTTGAAATCCCATATATAGAAAGGTCATGGTGAGAATTCTGTTTCAAGGGAAGAAAATGAAACCAAGTTTATAGTAACTCCTGTATCAAAATTGAACACTATTCTGTCCATTTGATATTTTAGATTAGTAAAAAAACAACTAGACCAACAGAAGGCAAGTTCATTACATAATTCTAATCCTAATAGTTTTTTAAAAATGTCTCTAATGTAATAACAAATAACAACTAATAAAACTGGTTTACTATTAATGAAATAATTAGCAAATGTATTTCATAATTATAAGCAGCAGTTGTATATCTATGAAGAATAATGGATGTGCAATGTTTAAAAATAGTATATACACACTACACACATTTTAGAAATTATTATTTTACATTTATTAATGCTTCTATTTAGTGAATTTTATATCCTTCATATTAAATATAATTACACAGAATAAAATTAAATATGAAAGAACCTATTGAGAAATGCTCTCTTTTTAGTTTTCATAATTAGAAGACAGAAAATATATTCCTGAACCCCTTTTTTTAATTGATGCAGTCTATTTACATGCTCCAAAGACCTAATGATGCATTAAGAATTCTCCATTTTTGTTGGTTCGATTTTCTATTGAGCAACATTCCTGAGAGTAATAGAATGAAGTAGGGAGAGAAAAGACTGAGAACTGCCCAAGACTGGCTACAGTTATGGAAATAAGCAAATGATAGAAAATAATTCAGGTTATTTTCATGTTTTGGTTTTTATCAGAGATTCATTGTCTTTAGATATAAAACATATAAACTATTCCACTATAAATTCAAAGCTATAGTTAGGTCAGCACATTGAAAACTACTTCAAAATAGAATTATTTTATCGTTTTGATTTCTTTATTTCCTTTATAGAAAAATAAATGCCAATTGGGCTGAAAATTATAGAGGATTATCTTCTCTCTTCATAAAGGTTAGTAATATGAATATGATTTTGTGAGGAATTTGATTTGGGGGTTGAGGGAGTGATCTTATTTGCACGAGACTCCCTTGGCCAATAATCTCATAACTATGGGATATATATTAAATCCTTTTCTCTTTATATTCTTTGGCAGGCCGTTATTCATTGTTATTGTGGAGATTTTGTTAAGTAATAGTTCTCTTGAGAAATCATGGGTACTTTTTCGAGGTCACAATTTCCTATGAGCTTAAAGAGTGGGTCATATATCCTCTCTTCAGTTCAGAGCCCACTCTATACCCATTTTCTTTAACACATACTTTATTTGTAAGGTTTCTGACACTCCTTTCTTCCGAGAACTTAAGAGTGATATATCACTCTTTATTTTGTGAAGTAAAATTGATTAGAGGAAACAATAAACATAATTCTTTGACCATGAAACCCAATATATTTTGAATACTTGGCTGGGCTGCATAACGATAGTCACATGTTCATTCTCTGGAGACTGCCGGGTTGAGCCCATGGCTCCTAGTGAACAGTCCTCACAGTATTTCTTCTCAGAGTGGAAGAGATCTCACCTTTGGCCTTTATTATTATTATTTCCTTTGCTCTGACATGACAGAAATCCATCACTTTCTTGATACTGATACCTGTTCACTGCTGTCAGATCATTACCAGGAATGGAAAACCAGCTAATACAGTATTTTCTTTTAACATTCACGTAGAGGTTTTAATGATAACCATGCTTTAAAAATCGGATTAATTGAGCAATGCTGCTGAGCAGATAATTCCATATTAGGTTTCACTGACTGTCAAGGGGCCATGTGACAGCAGCTTCCAATTCAAAATCTGTGGTGCTTCAGACCATCTCTTCCAGACAGGAGTCAACTTAAATGGATGAAGAGACCCCTTAGGGAAGTAGATAAAACATTAATTTTAAAAGACAGGGAGACTTAATTTCAGATCTTATCTTTAATACTTACTAGCTGTGGGACCTCAGAAAAGTTACTTCATTGCCCTGAATTTACATTTTCTCAACTGTAAAAGAGATGTAACAACACTCAGATGTGAGAATTAGTTGACTTTACATAGACAAAGTACCTGGCACATTGCGGGTCCATTTTTAAGTGAGTTCCATACACTCATTGCCCTCATATAGATTTGAATCAAATATATATCTTCTGCCAGCCCACACACCATCAAACTACTTTATCAGATCAGCAAGAAAATTAGATGAGACTTTTACTACTCTAACTATGGTCCCCGATGAGCAGCATCAGCATCATTTGGGAGCCCATCAGGAATGCAGAATCTAGGGCTCAACCACAGATCTGCTGAACTGAAATCTGCAATTTAACAAGATACCCAGATGATTCCTGTGCACAGCCAAGTTTGAGAAGCACTGAGCTCGACCATGACATTTCTCCTATGACAAAGTCGATCAGCTGTGTTGTTGGTTGTCCATTCCTTTTCACCATTCTCCTGTTGTTTTGGTGATTTGAGGGTACGCTCGCACACGCGCACACACACACACAGATACCCATATTCTCTCAGCACTTGTACCTTGGTCAATGCATGCTCACTTGCACACACATCAGTGGAACATCCCTCAGCCTAGGGCTTGGCACAAGTAGATCCTCAATAAATGTTTACTGAGTGAAATAAAACAGCCAACAGTCAGACAAGCAGACTCTTCCATCTGTTCTGCAGATGCACAGCAGCCCTCGAAGGGCCTGGAGAGAGACGGATGTGCTTGAGGTCTTTGCCAGGAGGCATTACCCTTGCCCAATGGGGAGGAGGGGTTTGCTCTCTGCTATTCTTGCCAGGAGATCTGCTGAGGTTCTGAAAGCTGTCACATGTGTACAGCCAGAACAAAGGCCTGGGAGCACTTTTTTTTCTTTCTCTTCCCTGTCTGGCAAGACTGGTGCCACAGTGCTTTGGGAACAGTTTTTCATGCTCATAAGGGGCAAAAAGTAGGTACAATGGCACGACACCAGGATTATAATTTTCCCACATCTGCAACTAACCTGTTAATGTCTCAAAATCTCTATCGATTTCAAATTTCCAAGTTGTTGGTTCCCAGGCTGGCATAGGATGTGATTGCAGTGGGAAAAAACTGGGGAGCAGATATTACCCAGAGCAAGATGAAACTGCTGGAGAGAACTTGCTGCCTTGAGGACTGTGAGAAACAAAACTGCAGGCCCTTGATGATTTGGGAAATGAATTGTACTGCATGACTTTGGATAAATCAAATATGGCACTTCTTCAATCTATAACATTGTGATAAATATATCTAAATGGAATTGTATCAACTTATACCCAGAGTATATTTCAGTGAAGTTCATACCAATATTCTCTGGACCCCTGTGATCTGGAACCTGCTTCCCCAGGGAGTTAGCACTCTTACCCTCCTCTTTGTCCCTGCTCCACAGGTCTGTCTTGGCAAAATCGTCAAGTCAAATGACTTCTTTTTGGAGCCATCCCACCTTACTTTCCAACTCTGCTTTGGTCTTGGAAATATGGTGAAATCACAATGACCAACGTCTTCCTCTTTAGCAAACTCCTCTGTCCTTGCTGCAAAACATTTCTTCTTATTCAGCAATCAAAACTGTCATTTACCCACCATGGCCAATCCCACACAGGAGTTAGGAAAACAATCAGATTAGCATCCATATGAGAATAAAATCTCCCCTAATCTATTAAGGATATTTTCCTCTTCTAACCTAGGTGGAATCATTATTCATGGGAATTTACAACAGGAGTGACATATTTAAAATGGCATAAAGCAGATTTTTAAAGGGGACATTGATCAATGGTTTGGCTAATACTAGCTATGATATCAGATAAATACCCAATTTCAGTGGCTTAATAAAACTAAATTTGATGTAATATGTAGAAAGCAGTGCAATAATGGTATACCTGGACTAGGAAGGAGCAGTAGGTAAGAAGGATTATTCCACTCAGTCATTCAGGGACCCAGGATAACAAAGGCTCGGCTGTCTTCCTTGTGTGGTTTCCTAGGTTGCTCTGGGTATTGACATTCAATTGGCATATGGGGCAAGAGAGAGAGAGAATCACGCATGGGAGATTTTGATGGCGCATGATTTCTCACATCCCATTGTGTAAATCTGAATCCTA
Source organism: Colobus angolensis palliatus (assembly GCF_000951035.1). Lineage (NCBI taxonomy): Eukaryota > Metazoa > Chordata > Mammalia > Primates > Cercopithecidae > Colobus > Colobus angolensis. Next base: position 2,661,252 of record NW_012117500.1, on the reverse strand, counting down.
CGGCCATGTTTAACTGTAAAAGAGGCTGAGAAATGTAGCCTATCTATGTGCCAGAGTTGATGATCATTTATCAGTCATTGCTGCACTCATGTACAGGTGGGAACAGCTCTGTTTCTTTTTTCTGTTTCTCCTGCAGCTCCTTGGAAAGGTTTGACATTCCCTCCTTGACTTGAGAGTCAGTTCTTTGCAGCAGATAGCCCCCTTCCACCCACCTGGAGAACAAGAATAGAATCTTGGCATGCCGCATTTTACCAGTTGCCAGCAATTAATCCAGAGTCGATTTCCTGTGTTTCACAAGGTTGTTGTGAGAATTAATGAATTATTTGGGGTGATTATCATCCCTTTGATCATTGTCTTTGTCCTGTGCTTTTACAGTTTACACTGTGCAGGCGCAGACTTACACAATACCTCTGCGAGAGGCAGAGTGCTTATTATTATTCCACTTACCACAGGAGGAGCTGAGCTGCATGCAGGTTAAAAGACATTCTCCAGTGCAACAGGGTCACTCCTGTATGCAACACTCTGTTATTACAATATTTTTTAAGGTAGAACTTTCTGGAAAGAAAAGGTAAGACAAAATTGGTGGTTTGACATCTTTTTCATTACTGTGTTGGCTCTGCAGTCTACCTGCTGGGTGATCTTGGGCAAGTTAATTAGCTACTCTGTGTCTCCAATTCCCTAATGTGTAAAATGGGACTAATCATAGTAGCTACCTCCTGGGTTATTGTGTGGATTAAATAAGATAAGGAATGTTAAGTATTTAAGACAATATCTGGCACTTAACATATGCTTCATAAATATTAGTTATTAGCATTCTTTAAAAAAATTCCAGGAGAACTGGTATCCAGTTCAAGAACTTCAAAGAAGAAAATAACAGAATATGTGGCCTTATGTTATTGGCAACAGTGAAGTAGAGGCAGAAAATGTGACATCAGCATTATCTATTTGCAGAAGGGAATATGCTGTTCCTTAGTAAGCTAATCTGGCAGGAATGAAACCTTCCTATGAGGTATGGCCAACAAATTGCAGGAACTGTTGTGGAGGGCAGGGATTCCGAGGTACGTCTGCCTAGTGCACAGGTTGCTGGCACTGGCTGTGTCCAGATGTCCTTAGTCTGAGAGTGGTAGCTTCCCCTGAGTGGCTGCTTCCCTGAGGAGAACAGAAGACCTTATGTTCCTTGAGCCAGGGCAAATGCTCCTTCATGGTCAGTGAGAGCACTTTCTGTTCTTGGTGTTGAAGGTAACTTGCTTTATTAACAATGAATCTGTATACCTGTGTGGCAATGAACTTCCACCTATTCTATGGCCAAAATTGGAAAAAAATAAAAAAGAAAGAGAAGAGCATGAAATTCAGATTTGCTCAATGAGAAGATTAAGCAGTTGGATTTATACACAGGATGCGGATTCAGCAAATTCGTCAGAGTGTCTTCTGTATCAATACTTCTCGAAGGTTACTGTGCAAGCAAATCACCAGGAGATCTTGGTAAAATGGAGATCCTGACTCAGCAGGTCTGGGGTGGTGCCTGAGCTTCTGCTACACACACTTTCCTGTGTTTTGGATGCTGCTGATCTGGGGCCACACTGAATCAGGTAGTCTGAGGGTGTGACCCAGCCATCTGTGCTTTATAAACCCTGCAAGTGTCTTTTGACATAGCTAAAGTCTGAGACCCATTGTTCAAGAGCAGCTGTCCCTGGCTTTGAAAGGTATGGTGATAATGTAACCAATCACACAGAATGACTCTAGGCCCTAAAGAATGTCTCCTGGTCTTTCTTCTGCTCGGTTTCAAAATGCATTCCTTGGACTGGTATATCCTGGAGTGGAAGACTGAGTGTGGGGCAAGATTGTTCTTCAGAGTCTTAGTTTTCCATATGAATTCTTTCATCCTTGTTCTACTTTCCTTATGTGAAAACCACATAGAACCAGATGACTCCAAAGTAAACTGTAAACAGTGGAAATTGTTTCAGGGTACAATAATCCCTAAGTAGCTCTTCAGTCTCAAGTCTTCCATTTGAGAACTTCTTTTGGTTGTAGAATTGGGATAAAATAGGGTGACCAACTATCTGGATGTGTCTGAGACCAAGAGGTTTCTCACACTGCATGGGACTTGCGGTGCTTACAACAGGCCCGAGGTGGTTGGTCACCATAATTGTAGGCCATTGCTGCTCCAGCTTTAAAACGTGAATAATTTGGAAATCTTGTTAAAACACAAGCTGATTCAGTACTTCTAGGTTGGAGCTGGAGAATCTGCATTTTCAACAAATACTCAAGTGATGTTGCGCTTCTTGGCTGTGGACCATACTTTGAGTAGCAAGGCAGTAGAGCTGGCCTATGTGCAGAAAGACCAGGGATGCCCCTTAGCCACTTAAACTGCAAGTAGACCACTCAGCCCTGACAAATTTAGAGCATTTTAGGGTCACATTTAATGCTTCAGGATTATGGGTTTTGCCTTCATACATAAAGTATCAATACATCTCCACTCCTCTGAGCTGAAAGACTTTTTGAATTTTATTAAGTTTTTTGAGATGGTCTTGCTCCGTGGCCCAGGCTGGAGTGCAGTGGCACAATCTTGGCTCATTGCAACCTCTGCCTCCTGGACTCAAAGGATCCTCCCACCTCAACCTCCCAAGTAGCTGGGACCACAGGCATGCGCCACCACGTCCAGCTAATGTTTGTCTTTTTGGTAGAGACAGCATTTTTGCCATGTTGCCCAGACTGGTCTTGAACTCCTGGGCTCAAGTGATCTGCATGCCTCAGCCTCCCAAAGTGCTGGGATTATGGGTGTGAGCCATGGCACCAGCCCTGTAAGGTTTTAAACACCTCAAATCCAAGTACTGTCTCTCTTTCTTTTTAACTGTTTTTTTTTTTTTTTTTTTTTTAAATATAAAGATAGGTGAATGCTGTTGAGTCATGACTAGAGCATTCTTAAGCCTATTGACTTCTCAGTTCCTGCCTAAGTACTGCTTAATGCTTTTCCTTGTTTGGGATGAGCATCTGCGAACAACCTGGGAAGTATTTATCATTTTTGGCCTTTTCTCTGCCTCACGAAGGGTACATCTGTCCTTCAGTTTACAGCTGTGGCTGACCACAAGGTCTTTTAATGTTTGCAATGCTTCTGCTTTTCAGCATAATGAGTTTTGCTTTATCCATAGCCCCTCTTACTAATTGCAACATAGCAGCATATTCTGTATCCCATCTGTTTCCATGATTGATTGTTTTTTACTTCACGATGTCCTAGAGGGTTATTTACAGGAAAATTCAGGCCTTAGTGTGACCTTTCAGACTACCATAAACTGTGTTTATATCCGGGTATGACTGTCTATGCCTTATGGCCACCCAAAGAAGAAATAATTTATTTGATGTTGATTATGGATTTCTCCTTACTACTCACTTTGGACAGGCTTGCACTAAATTTCATTGTCTTGCAACATCTACCTGTCTGCTTACGCTTCCTTAACCAGCCGTTCTGGCTATAGTAGTCCACTGTTATCTGCAGGGGATACTTTCCAAGGCCCCCAGGGGATGCCTGGAATGGAGAATAGTCCCAAACTCTCTCTATATAATGTTTTTTCCTATACATTCATGATAAAGTTTATGATGTTTAATTTATAAGTTAAACACAGTAAGAGATTAATAAAAATAAGCAATTATAACAATATACTGTAAAAAAAAAAAGCAAATGTAGTTTCTCTCAAAATATGGTATTGTACTATATTTACCTGTTTTCAGACCATGGTTGCCCCGCAGTGAGGGAAACTGCGGATAAGCGGGGAGCTACTGCATATGCCGCATGTGTTCATGGACAAAGTGAGAATGGTTGTGCCTGTGGCAGAGCTTAGTAATGGCTCTCAACAAGCTGCTGGTTCCAGTTATTCTTGCCACTTATGTTCTGTAAAGTCACCAAGATTGCTGCTTTAGCAAATACAGGGTTAGTTTCCTGTGAGCCTCTGGTTACATTTCCATCAATTGAGCAATATGTAACATTGTTTTATGTATGTTTCTGTTTAAAGACACCTTATTTAGTAGACATTGATTAACATGGAGCTCACAGCCAATAGGACTGTAAGTCACACTTGAAAGAAGCTTCTCAAATACATGTATTTTCTCCATAAAGCACATTGCAGCATTCTTGAGCTTAGAAACACTAAACAACACTTCAGCATATGCTTGCAGGCCATTTTGAGCAGTGAAGTCATCAACACATACCATAAAATATAGGAAAATTGTGGCACTAAGAAGACCAGCCAAAAACCCCACACTTGTTTACAGCACGTGAGCTGAAACAGAAAGGCAGAGTGTTGCCTTGTCTGGCCTCAGCTGACCTGCACGTTGGGCCACTCAAACATTTCATGGCTTTGCTCCTGCCCTCGAATGACTACAAAGTGCCTCAAGTATTATTTTGTGGGGGTTACAAATGAACTTTAGTGAGTAGGCAAATTCACAAGTATGGATTCCACTAATGAGTAGGATTGAGTATATATTGTTATTTAACCATCCTCTTGACAGCTGGCTCTGCTTACTTTATGAAAGAATAATAATTCATTGACTCCACTCACTTAAAGAGGCAAAGATATTTGCCTTCAGCCATTTAAAAATTGCTGGATCATGTTGACAGAGGTCTGCCTCCTACATAAATGCAGGCATAGCATCACCTTAGCCACACCTTCACATATTGTTCATCAAAGCCGTTCCTTTATGAACGAGCATGGCAGCAACCTTTGTGGATATGACATGCATGGCACTAAGGTCAGGGGACAGATCTTTGAGTTTTAGGAGCTTGCAGTCTCTCAGAGAAAGGCTCAAATACAACATAATAAACATTAAGTTCCTAATGGATGGAACAATAGGTGTTAGAGAATTTCAAACCTACCAAGGTTTGGTCAATAGAGTTGTGTAATCGGGAGTGGTCAGCATTTGTCTACCATTAAACTCTACATCTATCTTCTTTACCAAGGTGTCAATGCCTAACATATAGTAGGGGCTCAAAACGTATTTATTAATGACCATGGAGGTACTTGAGCTGGTATCTCAGACCTTATTTTTCATATCCTGCCTGCTAAATTTCCATGAGATGTTTAGCAAGTGAAATTATACTTCATAAGTCAATTGATTATGTCCCAGGACTGACACACTTTAGCTTTGATATTTTTCCCCTCAACATTGTAAAAATGTTCAAATAGGTTAAAATAATTTTGCAGGGGATATCTATATACCCATTGTCTATATCTACAATTAACGTTTTACTATCCTTGCTTTATCACATACCTGTTTACCCATTCAGCATCCATTATGGGAATGAGCTAAAAGATGTCAAATACCCCTGCACGTGGAATTTCTGTGGTTTTGCATTTGATACTTGGCTTAGTGTAGATGGAGTTAGGGTGGTAGATGAGCTACAAATAACATCTCAGTTTTGAAACTTGGACTCAGAAAGTTTTACTGGAGCACAGTTGTCTTTGTTTTCTACTGGTATAACAATTAATAGTGGAGACTGAGTAATTTATAAAGCACAGACATTTCCCACAGTTCTGAAGGCTGGGAAGTTCAAGATCAAGATGATGGCATCTGCTGAAGGCCTCCTTTTTGTGTCCTTACCTGGAAGAAGGCTGAAGGGCAAGAGAGAGTGGATCCACTCCTGCAAGCCCTTTTAATAGCAGCATTAATCCATTCCTGAGGGTAGAACCCTCATGACCTAAACACGTCCCCAAAGTCTCCACTTCCCAACACAGTTGCACCGGGGGTTAAGTTTCCACCACATGAATTTCCAGACCATAGCAACAGTCACTCACTTACTCATGTAGTCCCTAAGGCTGCTTTCACACTACCACGGTAGAGTTGAGTAGTTGTGAGAGAGTTCCTATGGTCTGCAAAGCCTGAAATGTTTCCTGCTTGGAAATGACACATATCACTTTTGCTTACATTTCATTGGCCAAAGCAAGTCATATAGGCAATTCTGGACTCAACAGGATGGGGATGTTAGATACTCCCACCAGGAAAGGAAGTAGATACATGTGAACAATATTGCACTCTTCCTCAAAGGGATAACAGAGACCAGAGATTTTGTTGTTTAATAGGGAGTGACTTTAGCATGTTTGGGGGCAGAGGGAAGAAACCTATGCAGACAGAAGAGAAGGAAGTGCTTTCTGAATGATAAATGTTCTTATTATCACTCCTGATAGGGGCAGATTTTCAACTGGGTAATGTGAGGTTCTGGGTCTGTGGGTTAGACCCGAAAGCCTGTGCTGAAGTTAATAACCTAGCACATAGGAACCACCTGAGGAGACTGTTCAAATGCAGATTCTGATCCGTAGGTCAAGGATGAGACCTGAAATTCTGCATTTTTAACAAGCTTGCAGAGGATGCTGATGCTGCCAGTCTGTGGACCATACTTTGAGGAGCAAGGAACTACATCAGCAGATATTCTAAAACAAAACAGGGAAGCAACTACTCATTAGCAAACCTTCTGTGTCAAACAGGTCAAATAATGAATCCCAAGGGAATGAAGTTATCCTTTCTGAAATGTTCATCAGTTCAAGCCAGTGTTTAGATTATCTCCAAGGCAAGGAAGGATTAGCTTTGAGAAAGCAGGATGGCCGTTTAAATGACAAAGGGTAGATCAGATGAAGTCATATTGGAGGCAGGAGAGGGCATGGGTAGGTTAAGAGGTTGTGGCCAGGCCTGGCATGGTGGCTCATGCCTCTAATCCCAGCACTTTGGGAGGGGGAGAATTTCTTGAGCTCAGTTTGAGACCAGCCTGGGCAACATGGTGAGACTCTGCCTCTACAAAATACAAAAGGTGGCCACGCGCAGTGGCTCATGCCTGTAATCCCAGCACTTTGGGAGGCCACGGTGGGCGGATCATGGAGTCAGGAGATCAAGACCATCCTGGCTAACACGGTGAAACCCCGTCTCTACTAAAAATACAAAAAATTAGCTGGGCGAGGTGTTGGGCACCTGTAGTCCCAGTTACTTGGGAGACTGAGGCAGGAGAATGGCGTGAACCCGGGGGGTGGAGCTTGCAGTGAGCCAAGATCCTGCCACTGCACTCCAGCCTGGGCGACAGAGCGAGACTCTGTCTCAAAAAAAAAAAAAAAAAAAAAGAAGTTGTGGCCTGATTAGGTGCTAAGTTAAAGATTTTCAGCTGGAGCAGTTCCATCCAGTGACTTTGGCCGCCATTCTGCCAACAGCCTGTCTATAATGGAATACATGCTAGATGAAACGTCAATACTCTTCAATCACAGGCGGAACTCCAGAAACTGGCGATAAATGTTTTTTAAGCACTCAAACATGAACAGCAGTTGTCAGAATTTACATCTTTTGATGGTAGCAAATGATTCAGTAGAGTTAATAAAAACCATTCAGCATTTTCATTGCTATGAAGTATGTTTCATCTGAGGTTTGATTGTCATAAATATCTTGCTGGTTAAATCCTGAGTCAAAACTACAGCTTTGGGATTTGACATGTTAAGAGAAAATTCTGAGGTGAAATTGTTCATCAGAATTTCAGTATAGTTTCTTCAAAGGAAAATGTGTAATCATTAGAAAGAACTAAATTTAGTGTTTATTCCTCTTTTTAATGACATTAGTAGAAATATCTTGGCCGTGAGTAGTAAACGGAAGCCCATGCTTGTATTTCAAATATTTCTTGACGTTTGCATAAATAACTCTTGCATTCACATTTTGTGGCATTGAATTCAGATTTTGCAACCTGGTTGCTGGAATTCCATGAGGAAATTAAGTTTTCTGAACCTATTTTTTTTGTTTATAAACTAAAGATGATATCTCATTTTGTTAGTGATGGGTTAACGGTATATATTTAAAAGACATTACATAGAGCAGGCCCCCAGTACATGTTGGATGTATTTTTATATTTGTGGGACAAATCTGAAAGCACTGTTTCACACATTTCAACATTAAGAGTGAACCATATGTGGCTAAAAACGATAGACAATAACGAGTATTTGAGAGACTATGGCTCCGCACTGAACCCACTTAACAAATCGGAAACGCTGGAGGTTCAGTGACTGTGGAATCACTGGAACCCTCATGCATTGCTGGTGGGATTACAAAATGATACAGCCACTTTGGAAAACAGTTTGGCATTTAAAAAAAGTTAAACATAGACTTACTTTATGACCCAGGATTTCTACTTCTAGGAATCTACCCAAGGAAAATGAAAATACGTCCACATAAAGGCTTGTACATAAATGTTTATGGCAGCATTATTCATAATAGCCCAACTAAATGAAACAAATGTCCACCAACTGCAGGATAAACAAATTGTGATATATCTATACAATTAATTGTTTTGCAACAAAAAGGAATGAAGTACTGATTTGTGCTACAACATAGATGATCCTTAAAAACCATCTTGCTAAGTGAAAGTATCCAGACACGAATGACAACATATAGTATGATTCCATTTATATGGAATTGTCAAAAAAGGCAAATCTACAGATACAGAAAGTAAATTAGTGTTTGGGGCTGGTGGTGGGTAACTACAAATTGGCCCCGGGTTACTTTTTGGGGATTTGTGGGGATGATACAAATGTTCTAAAATTAGTGATGATAGCTGCACAACTCTAAATTTACTGAAAACCTTTGAACTGTACATTTATACAGGTGAATTGTATGGTATGTAAACTATATCTCAATAATGCTGCTTTTAAAATAATGAACTGGCTGGGCATGGTGGCCCACGCCTGTAATCCCAGCACTTTGGGAGGCCGAGACTGGTGGATCATGAGGTCGGGGGATTGAGACCATCCTGGCTAACACAGTGAAACCTCATCCTTACTAAAAAAAATAAACAAATAAATAAAATTAGCTGGGCATGGTGGCAGGCGCCTGTAGTCCCAACTATTTGGGAAGCTGAGGCCGGAGAATGGTGTGAACCCATGAGGCAGAGCTTGCAGTGAGCCGAGATCACGCCACTGCACTCCAGCCTGGGTGACAGAGCGAAAGTCTCTCTCAAAATAATAATAATAATAATAATAAAAGAACTGTCTCTTTATAGATTTTGATTATTTCTGTGTCAATTCTCACTGTTGTAAAACAAAGACAACTAGTGAAGTACTTTTTACGGCTTTCTAAAATGTGTTGGGTTCTCTGAGCCATTGTGAATGCTTCAGCTTTTTCACTTCAGTAGGGAAGAATCTGGTTTTCAGAACAGCAAGCTTTACTCTGAAGCTAATAGCCTGCAGGCACCAGCAGAGGATACTAACATCTGAACACAGTAGAAAGTCCAATCAGTAAATGCAAATCAATAACACTGGCTGATGATTCCACATGAGTAAAAAGAGATTTATAAGATGGAGTGTCTTCACTCTAGCCATTAAACTTCTCATTCACCAGTTCTTCATTAAATGCCTGTCTTAAACAGGGCCATTGAATCTAAGATATCAGACATGTTTGAATTATGGAGATGAACTGGTTCATTGTTGGCTTTGGGCACAGGATAAAGGGAACTGAATTTAATATTCCCCCAGAAAATGATGTAAGGAGAGTTAATTGGCAGCACCTGGAAGATACCATCTTAAAGTGGACAGCTGCCAGAGATGTGGTTATGGAAGCGCAAGTACATTCAAGACACACCGATTCCCAATTATGTTACAATGCTAGAGCCCTCACTCAAGGATCAGATTGAAGAACTAAGTGTGTGTGTGTCTGTATATGTGAATAAATTCTCTGGCCTTTTTGAAAATGGGAATTGTGAGACAGGTGGTTGTAGGGTGGTGTAGTTTCATCGTAAATAGAGACTGCAGAGACTTGCATTTGACAGTTTGTTTCTTTTGTACAGAGCTTACTGTGGGGATGTAATTTGAGCATTGCCCTCAGGCAGATTGTTAGGCCTACCGGGGCAAACACGCAAACTCTCCTTAGACTTCTTTGGTTGGTAGTAAATGAGCTGAGGGGTCAATAGGAATAGAAGGCATCTGAAATTTGCTGCCCAGACAACAACTCTTGTTTCTCAATGTGTGATCCAAGAATCCTTGGTGTCAGAATCATCACATGAGTGCATGGCGTAGTGGTGCTGTTATTAAACAATTAGAAAGTTGAGTGACTATACAGTACCACATTCTATTGCTGGGGAAAGGAGTAAAGAGACCATGATTCCTGCTTTGTGGAGCTTTCCTTCTGCAATTGTTTTCCAAGTGTTGGCCCTGGACCAGTAGCATTTCCTTCACCTGGGTACTTAGTAAATTTTCAGGCTCCACACTGAACCCACCTAACAAATCGGAAACTCTGGAGGTGCAATCTAATAATACGACTTTTAATAAGCCCTCCTCTTCTTGATGCATAGTAGCATTTAAGAAGCATTCATCTAGGACAGGTTTACTCAACTTCCTCACTACTGTCTTGTGTATTGTAGGATATTTAGTAGCATTCCTGGCCTCCTATTCTCAAGGCGCCAGGTGGCTCCCCCACTCCAGCTGTACCAATAAAAAATGTCTCTGAATAGTATGAAATGTTCCCTGGGGGCAAAATCATCCCTAGATGAGAACTAGTGCCTTATGGCAAGACTGCTCAAAATGATCTGCTGACTGGCACCACTAGCACGACCTCAGTCTAATCTCTGGGACTGGGAAGGAGGAATCTGTGTTTTCAAAAGCACTTCTGATAATTCTGATGCTGCTAAGGTTTGAGAATTACTATCCTAGCAGAGACAGGCAAGAAACTGTTAGATGTATACATATAAGTAAATCACTCCAAGTGATGAGTATGCTACACGTCAGATTTGTAAGATGGAGTGTCTTCACTTTATCCATTAAATTTCACATTTCATGAAGGACTGGGAAGATAGGAAAGAAGGTCAGGGTGCTCTGTGGGAAGGCTGTAATTTTAAATAATGTGGTCATAGAAGGTCTCACTGAGAAGGTGACACTTGATTTGAGACAGAAGGAAGTGAAGTAAGTCAGATAACGGGAAGAATACTTTGGGCAGAGAGAAGGAAAAACAGCAAAGGTCCTGGGGCAAGTGTGTGTCTGGTGGGTTCAGAGGGCAGTGAGTAGGCCACAGCAACACAATAGACAGGCGTGGCAGGAAAATAGTTGGAAAACAGATGAAAAATAATGAATTAATTAACTTACCTCGTTGCAGACTTGACTTCTGTATGTACCGGCTATGTGTCTTTTAGTATATGCTGTAACTTTTTGGACCGCAGCTTTCTTTTATATACCTGTTCCCTATAGGCCTTCTCTGAGAAATAAACATGATCAAATAATACACTTTTGAGAGGGAATATGTACATATTTAAATTCTAAACTTCTAGCACTTAGCACATTACATTGATCATAAGACATAATCAAAACGTTATATGGATTGTTTAAAAAAATTTGAATGGAAAAGTCAAGACCTACCACAGCATATTCTGTCTCAGTCTTCCAGATGGCGACTGGAAATCCGCATTTGCAACAAGTTTTCCTAGGTGACTCTTGAATATATACAATATTTTGAGGATCTTCATTCTTCTCATATAAGTGTATCATGATCCCTTTTAAATTATTTGCAATGCCCTAGCAGTGGAATTTTCCAGGGATAAAAATTCATCCATGACACTCTAAGACCTTCCCCAAAATGAGCCAGGTTTTAGACCTACCATGGCATGCTTGGGGATTATAGTGAGGGTTTTGTCACTTTGTGGTGAGGCTTCCTGGACTGAATACTCAGGGGACTCCTTAGAGGAAGCCAATCAATAGTATTAAGAACTAGAAGCATGTCCTGACCCACTGCATAAAAGTGACTCTGAGGTAGATGTGGTATTATGTCCACCATAATTACCTTGAAATTAAAGTTATCCAAGGCAAAAGATTCCTTATACTGTACCTAACTATTTAAGTTTTCTTTTGCTTTGCACTCAATATCTCTCTCCTGATTCGTTGACTTATGTCGTTATGCTTTGGTAACTAAATAACCTTGAACTTCTGTAGCTTCTACCCTCCTAAATGCTTGGTGTTTGGGGCCATTTTCAGTCCTTAAAAAGAAACCATTCTTCAACATGTTACTCTCTGGTTATTTTGCTCAACCTTATTTGCCTTAGGGAACCAACAAGATTAAATCTTACCAGGTCTTGAAGCTACAACAATTTGAACTGCTAGATTTTTCTGCCTTAATTTCCCCTCTGTGAGTTCAAGAGGTCAGACATAGTCTGAGGCAATACTTAAGGAGTCTGTATCTCGAAAAAGCAATTGGATTAAGTTGCTTGAATCTGTCTCCTCTTTTCACATTGAAATGATGGGGGCGGGGGATGGAGGAGTGTCAAGATGAGCTTTAAATTGATTTATTTGGTAGAGAAAATGCGCCAAAGCTGAAAAGAAAATGCCTTCTCATTATTGAGTTGCTAGGCTACACCTGATCGTTCATGTTGTGGTCCATGACTGGAGCTGAAAGCATCCAAACAGTTTTTATTCATTTAATTCACTAATAAATTAATTATGCTCATGAGTAAGATTCATACACAAGCAATCTAAAGAAGTTAAAAAAAATCAAGCATGTTGCCATTTATACCAAACTGGACTATCATTGTTTTTAAAATTTCTCCTTACAGGCCCATGCAACATTTATACTTCACACCCCTCATTCCTCAGATGGGAGAAGTGAGAGGCCTAACAGTACTGGAGTCTGTTCCAAAGTTTTTAAGAATTTCTACCTTTCAAGATTAGGCACAACACACTCACTAAACTTTTCCCCCGCTGCTCGTTCACCCAGAAACATTTTGAATTAAAGATGTTTCTAGGGTTGTCAGATAAAATTCAGAATCCCTAGCTAAATTTGAATTTTTGATACACAACAAATATATTTTTTAGCATAATTAGGTCCCCAATACAAATATGTCTCAAATATTACATCGTATATACACATAAACTAAAGATGTATTTGCTGTTTACCTGAAATTCAAATTTAACTCAGCATCCTGTATTTTTACTTGTAAATTCTACCAACACTAGTTACTCCTCTTTAACTAATGATGTTTAGATTTCAGTGCAGTAGCTCACACCTGTAATCCCAGCACTTTAGGAGACCGAGGCGGGTGAATCATTGAGCATAGGAGTTCAGGACCAGGCTGGGAAACATAGCGAGACCCCTGTCTCTACAAAAAACAAAACAAAATGAAAAATAGCTTGGAGTGGTGGCGTGTGCTTGTGATTCCTGTTACTTGGGAGGCTGAGATGGAAGGATAGCCTGAACCCAGGAGTTTGAAGTCACAGTGAGCTGTTATGCTACTGTACTCCAGCTTGAGCAACAGAGCAGCAAATTGCTGTCTCCCCGCTCCCCGCCCCCCCGCCAAAAAGGAATATTTTGTTGTGATGGTTAAACTTTAATCGAAGAGGATCTCTAAGGCAAGTTATTTGGTTTCCCTAGCCAGAGGAAATTAAGAAAACTAAATTATATTCTTTAGAACCTAAGACTTTGCTTTCTTAAAAAATGTTAGGATTAGAAACTATTGTCATATTTCCCTAAAATTGCTGAGGTAGTAATTAGAGGTATCTCTCAGTAGACCCTAGAACTTATTTTATTATGTAAAAAGTGATGAAAGCAAGAAGTTTACATTTTTTTCTTCTTCTTCTTCTTATAAATCTTCATGGGCCTGATTTATAGCAGAACTTCTATCCAATCTACTTTTAATTTGCTATTGGGTCAAAAGTCCATGCTCGTGGGATGGGCACTATAATTAACGATTGCCACCTGTGTGCATTCTGTTGCATTTAAAGCACATGAGCCCGTCTCTGAGCCCAGTTAATAGGAAGCACTGAACCAAGATGGCTGTACCCTACGATGTGATTCCCTCCTTGTGAACGGGTACAGCTTCAGTGAAGAAATTTCAGTTTGGCTTAAGATTTAGCAAAAGAACTTGGTGGTCTCCTCATTTCAAGACAGTTAACTATGTCACATCATGGAAAGGAGGTATTGTGAAGAAGCAGGCAAAGATTTTGAATAATCTAATCTAGTTTAATTTCTTTTTCTGCATTGTGATGTTTAAGACTGCTGAATGAAGACCATTGTTTTTACAGAATCCTGAACAGCATCATAAAAAGACAGTCACCAGTCCTGCTCATCTGGAGAATTGTTCTCACAGTCTGCAGCGAGGAGGTACGTTCAGGTTTAGTCCTTTTAAGTTCCCTAATGCTCTTTGGGAGGCCAAGGTGGGTGGATCATTAGAGGTCAGGAGTTCAAGACCAGCCTGGCCAACATGGTGTAGCTCCATCCCAATTAAAAATACAAAAATTAGATGGGCATGGTGGCACTCACCTGTAGTCCCAGCTACTCTGGAGGTTGAGGCAGGAGAATCGATTGAACTGGGGAGGTAGAGGTTGCAGTGAGCTGAGATCGTGCCACTGCACTTCAGCCTGGGTGGCAGAGCAAGACTCTCTCAAAAAACAAACAATAAAAACTTCTCTAATATTCTTGTTAAAAGCTATGGTCAGTAATTCCCTTTGTAATCAGCCCTATCTGGTTTTTAGAATGCTTATTCCAGTTAATCAGTTCAACTCAAGGCACCAGCCTCTTGCCAGGAAGAGATGAGAAAAAAATAATTGAGCTGATGTCTTCCTCTGTTGCAATGTCTCTTGAAACAAAGTGGTTCTGGGAGCTTGAGAGTTTTGCTTTTGTTTGAGGTGGAGGAGACAGTTGTGACCGAGAAATTGGGAATGGATTTAGGGGGTGGAACTTCGTTTTAAAGCCATGTGATGAAATGTGAACTGAGTTTTGAGTACAACTCTCATGTAGGTGTAATAAGTAATTAAGAATTAGAATGCTTTCAGGTGCCATGTTATTGTACTCACCTGGAAGTTAGACTCTTCTAAAGCAGCTCTTTAGAAGATTTTGGTCTCAAACCTCTGTATTCTGGTAATTCTAAAGGTGGTAATCTTTCTGGTTTAGTATGTTCCCCACAAGATCCCAGACTCAACCAATATAATCAGTATGCTTTGCTTAGTCACTAAGGTTTTCCAGGGTAAAATATGCAAAGATAGTAAAATCTGAAACGTTAGGTTTATACACTTTGGGGACTTGGAAGTTTACATCATGTGCCTGCAAACGTTTTCTGTAAAGGACAAGACAGTAAATATTGTAGGCTTTTTGTGGCCATATGGTCTCTGTCACATGACTCAATTCTGCCATTGTAACAATAAAGCAGCCCTACATAAGATGCAAAGGAGTATGTTATGTTCCAATAAAACTTTCTTTGCAGACACTGAAATTTAAATTCTATATTATTCTCATATGTTGTGAAATATATTTTCCTTGCTATTTCTTTTCCAGCTCAAAGGTTGGGAATAAAAACAAAAAAAATGGGTGGAAGGACAGATTCAGTCTACAGTTTGTAGTTTGCTGACCTATCTCTAGCTCAATAAAACAAGTTCTGTGAACCTCCGCTTAGTTTGTACTCCCTGGTGCTGCAGGGATCTTGTATTATGTTGATGTTAAACTAATCATTTCCCAAAATGCACGGGGCCTATGTCAGCGGGGTTAGTGCCTCTTGGGAGTAGGTGTCATATCTTTAGCTGCCCATTGTGGATAAAGGGAGCAGTGCCAAATATTGAAGTCACCTGGCGCATCTTGGGTGTTGACTCTGATTGTTCTAGGAATAAACCTTTTGCATTTGGGACATTCTACCTTCCCAGCCAGTAACCTCCCAACCTCTCACTCTCTATCAGCCTTCTTTTAGTTCTTTAGCCAGTTAGCAGGACATGAGAGAGTTGTCAACTTGGTTGCTGCTTTTCAGCAGGTCATTTGGCAGAAGGTTTCTTTACATTCTGATTTTATTGCTTCTCTGTGATTAAAGGAGTTCCTTTCAAACACATGGCAAGAGTGGTTTGACCATAGCTATTCCTCAGTGTAGGCAAATTCTAGTATAGAAAACAAACCCATTCACTGCCCCACCCTCTTACTCTTTACATACAAATACTTAAGTTGAGGCATGATGATTGAAGAAAAAAATCCTTTACAGAAGAGAACATTGCATGCAGTCTTTAAATTTCTTCTAAATCATTGCAAGCTTTTTCTAAATAGGACATCCCCTAAGTATGTTGAAATTAAGACTATTTAAAAAGGTCAGCTGATAATGTGCTGTGTGACATTAGATACAGAGAGTTGAAGTAGTTTATCTGAGTCACTTTCTAAAAAGAGGAACTTGAACTATATGAACTCAAGGGGCTTCTTGTATGCTAATGACTTAGAAAGGTAGGTAGTGTAGTTGACATAGTGAGCTATATCAACCTTTAGAAATAACCAAATGGAGGCCAGACATGGTGGCTCACGCCTGTAATCCCAGCACTTTGGGAGGCTGAGGTGGGAGGATCCTGAGGTCAGGAGATCGAGACCATCCTGGCTAAATGGTGAAACCCCGTCTCTACTAAAAATACAAAAAAAAAAAAAAATTAGCCAGGCGTGGTGGTGGGTGCCTGTAGTCCCAGCTACTCAGGAGGCTGAGGCAGGAAAATGGCATGAACCCAGGAGGTGGAGGTTGCAGTGAGCTGAGATCACACCACTGCACTCCAGCCTGGGCGACAGAGCGAGACTTCATCTCTAAAAGAAATAAACAAATGGAAGAATGTTAATTTCTTAACGTGTGGGCTGTTTTGTTACCTCCAAATTTATATATTGAATTCCCAACATCCAGTGCCCCAGAATGTAACTGTATTTGAAAGAAGGATTTTTAAATAGATCACTAAGCTGGGCATAGTGGGTAGTGGTTCATGCCAGTAATCCCAGCACTTTAGGAGGCCAAGATGGGTAAATTGCCTGAGGTCAGGAGTTTTAGACCAGCCTGACCAAAATGGTGAAATCTCCTCCCTACCAAAAATACAAGAATTAGCCAGGCATGGTGGCAGGTGCCTGTAATCCCAGATACTCGGGAGGCTGATGCAGGAGAATTGCTTGAACCCAGGAGGTAGAGGTTGCAGTGAGCTGAGATCGTGCCACTGCACTCCAGCCTGGGTGACAGAGTGAGACTCCATCTCAAAAACAACAAAACAAAACTAAGGTTAAATGAGGTCATATGGGTGGGCCCTAATCCAGTATGACTATATCCCTATAAGAAGACACCAGTGATGTGTGAGCACACAAAAAAAGGCCACGTGAGAAGAAAACCATCTATTAACCAAAGAGAAGGGTCTCGGGAGAAATCAAACCTGTTGACATCTTGATCCTGGACTTCCAGCCTCCAGAATTGAAACTTCTGTCAAGCCACCCAATTGATTCCATTTTGTTATAGCAAACTAATATCCATGGTATCACAAGGGGTATATGCAGGAGGGACTATCCTGAACTCCTCTCTTGGAGGAGAGGTAATAGCATGAACATTGCTCTCTCCTCACTCCTGTTCCAGCCAGCCAGTAGTCAGGAGAGTTTGGTGGGGCTGGATTTGAAAGCAGAGGAGATTTGAGTGTGTGGACCTTACTGCCATCCTTTGGAGAAAATCCTATGTTCTGGATATCAACAAATGGCAGTCATTCATTAATTTATTTTTTGTCTGTGTCTTAGCAATAATTCAGAGTTCAGCTTATACAGTCATGCTCTACCTATTGATGTTTTGGCCAATGATGGACCAAATATATGCTAGTGGTCCCACAAGACAACATGGTATTTTTACTGTCCCATTTTTATGTTTAAATACACAAGTGCTTACTCTGAGTAAGTACTAGTAATTGCCTATTCAGTACAGTAGCATGCTACTCAGGTTTGTTTGCTAGGAGCAATAGACTACCATGTAGCCTAGGTTTGTATATTTTGTGAAACTCACAAAATGACAAAATCACCTATTGCTGCATTTCTCAGAATGTATCCTCATCATTAAGGGATGCATGCCTTACATTTGGCAAATATAGTTGACCACTGAGAGTTTTCACCTGTGAATTCAATCACCACAAATGGAAAACATTTCGTGGGGGCGGGCGATATCTATACTGAATGTGTATAGACTTTTCCAGTCATTATTTCCTAAATAATATAGTATAACTACTATTTACATGGCATTTGCGTTGTATTAGGTGTAAGTAATCTAGAGTTGATTTAAAGTATATGGGGAAATGTACATAGATTATATGCAAATACTATGTCATTTTATAAAGAGACTTAGCATCATGAATTTTGGTATCTTCAGGGAGCCCTGAACCAGTCCTTTATGGTACCAAAGGACAACTGTTTATTTTATACCTTCATTAATATAGAGAGGCAGTTCACAAATGTCTTAGAACACTTTCATATTTCTAGAAAAAAATCAAGGACCTCAAAGATCTATGTATATAGTTATGCCTATTGATATTTACCATATTAGAAACTAAGAGAAAATGATTAAAATAATAAACTTACTCTTGTTAACATAAATAACCTGTTATATATATATATATAAAATTTCCTGAAGCAAAAAAGTGAGTGAGAAGCATGACGATTTTCCCCCACAGTTTTGTAGGTCTTTCTAGTGTCTGGCTTTATAGATAGTTGGGTTCATGTATCTGCTTCTTCATTCAAGCTGTAGTAATATCACACATCATGTAGCCTCTGGAAAACTGCACTGTAACTGATGAAAGGATGAGCATGAAAAAGACAAGTGACATTTTAGTGTTACTAGCAAAGTAGTTTTGACTTCTTGGATGCCCTGCAGGGGCCACCAGGGCTCCCTGGACCACAGTTTAAGAACCACTGATAGAGCAGTAAACCATGGACAAGGTATGTATAATTCCTTCCATGTAAATGGATCAGTTGTCCTGCTGACCAGGCATGAGCTTCTCACTGTAACTGCACTGTCGAAGTTGCGGCCTAAAGATGGTTATCAAATGACCACCTTTTAAAATCTGTAAGCTAACATTCCAACAGTAGCACTACTACCTGTGTATAAGACACGCTGCTCTTCACAACTTGACATGGTATGGCTGGAAATACGAAAAATGAAGGAAAGAACTGTTGCTGCTGACCCACATTGCCAGCAGGTGTGGGTTTGGTTTTTCACTTTTGTTACAGATTCATACTCATAGAATTTTGACTCATCAATCAAGTTTGAGTGCTATTAAAGGCTGTAGTGATTAAAAAAGTATAAGGTAGTGAGTTATATGACTTTTCATCTTCAAACGAGGAAACGAATGTCCAAAGAGGTAGGTGAATTTTCCAAGTGAGGAATTACCTAGTGAGGAAGTACAGTAGTGCCTCCTTATTCATATTTTAGCTTTCCACGGTTCTGGTTACCCATGGTTAACTGGTCTGAAAATACAGGAAATCCTAGAAATAATTCATAGGTTTCCAATTGCCTGCCATTCTTAGTATAACAATAAAATCTCTGGCTATCCTGCTTTATCCCACCTGGGATGTGAATTTTCCTTTGTCTAGCGTATCCATACTGTATATTCTACATGTCTGGTAGTCACTTAGCAGTTATTTCAATTACAGGTTAAAAAAGAAACATAGCATATATAGGGTTTATATATCCACAGTTTCAAGTATCCACTGGGGGTCTTGGAATATATGCCCAATGTATAGGGGTGTGGGCTACTCTACTAAACCTAAAGTAGAAATAAGATATTCTCTTTATATTCTATATTATATCTGTGGTACCTGCCCTTGGGCAGCCTAGAGTTAAACTAAATAATCAACTGAATTTATAGAGTGTGGATTCCAAAGCTGGCCATTCAGTTATATAGACTCACAGAGGCTGGAGTCAGCTGAGAGAAATACTGGAGCTTTAGTGCGAATTGAGGCAAACTTTGAAGTACAGGGAGGAACTGGATGGAAACAATAATGTGAAAGAAATAATATGGGGAAAGGCACAGAGGCAGAGATGGCCAGAAAGGAGAATAGCCCCATTAACACAGAGCATGTGCTGAAGATTAAGGAAAGAGGAGGCTGATTGATGGGGTGATAGCCATACCCTGTCCAAATCAGGAGCATCCATTTTGAGATGCCTCATCTAACTGGGGCTGCAGACAAATGGCTTGTGAAAAGAGCCATACTAACAGAGCTTTACAAGGATTCCACCCAAGATTTTGGCCATTTAACTTCATGGATGAACCAACCGAACTAACCAGCCACAGATGTTTTGTTTATAACCACAGGAATTCATGTGAGCTTGGTGATGACAATTCCCTGTCTATAAAATGCTGATAGTTAAACGGTGATACTATGTGAAGCACTTGGAGTCTCTATCTTGAGAGGCAGTTCTTAAGTGTAATGGTTTAATGGTCATTTAGCATGATGGGCCTTTGGAGTGTAATATCATTTGCCTGCCAGTTAAAACGAACACTTCTCTGTGGGAAGTCAAAGATCAAGTCAGCGTAACCTGGATTAGGGGAAGGAAAGCATCAAGAAGTGAATACCAAAACAGAAAACAGAGTAAGATTTCTTGTTTGCCTGGCCTGTTCATAAATCCAATTTAATTAGAGAACACCACTAATTTTCACTGACTAGGGGAGGGGGAAATTTTCTATGAAGCAACAAGTTTGACTTTTTTTTTTTTTAAAGAAATGCTGCTTTATCTTCACTTTCCTCCTGTCATTAGCCTAACACTTTTCTAATCTTATTTGATAACCTCCGACTTCACTGATAAAATTGAGATGATGAAAATAAAGAAGCTGAACTTCTTGCCCACCCAGAAACTTCTGTATCTGTGTTTCCATTCCTCCTGCCCACGTGTGAGGATGGAGGCATGCCTCCTCCTGTTCAAGACCCGTCCCTCCGTGAGGCTCTTGGAGCCACCCTATCTCAATTCCCTAGCAATCTCAATTCTTCATTAACCCTGACTTGTGTATTTTCAATCTGTCTCTGCCCGAGAATGTGATTTTCTGCCCTAAGCTTAGAAATGTAGCCAAGTTTCACTAACTTTTGCTCCTCTATCCTTCTTTTGCTGCACTTGCAGTGAGCTTACTTGTTTCACCCATACACTGAACTGTGAGCATGCACACAGTCACTGATGTTCTGATTGCAGGCATGATGGCATTCAAGTTGTATAACACAGCAGGGACTGGAACTGTTTGTGTCCAGGTTCTGTCCTCCTCTGATGTCAGACACACCATCCATCCTTCACTGTGTTTGTCTCATCGACCTGGTTCCACGTTATTTTCCTTTGCTGTTCAATGTTGTTCCTCTGTGTTTTTTCTTCCTTTGCTGTCCAGTGTTGGTAGGCCTCTGGATACCTCCCTGGCTCTCTTCCTTGCTTAGGCTCTATGTATTGCTGGGGCAATGTTGTTTGCACATGCCATTTTAATAAGCACCTTACTTGTCTTCTGAATCTATACTTCCATTCCTGCTGTTTCCTTCGAACTCCAGAACCAGGTGTTCAACTCAGACTCACTATCTCATACCCAAACTTAGTTTGCTCTTCAACCCTGTTCCTTCTTTATTGCTAGTCTCAGGCCCAGGCATCAAACTCCACAAACTATGGCTGGTAGGCCCAAATCCAGTCTGCCAATGTTTTGTAAATGATTTTTTGGAATATGGCCACAGCTATTATTTTTCAAGTTTTTTTGTTTGTTTTTGTTTTGTGTGTGTGTGTGCTCTAAAAAAGATCATGTTGCCTGCAAAGACTAAAGTATTTACTATCAATCTTTTACAAAAAATTTTTGCCAACCCCTGTCCCAGAGCATCAAAAGCATTTGGAAGGTGTGTGAAAACACAAACTCCTAGGTATTCTTTCTAAAGTTTTTGATTCAAGGACCTGTGAATTTGCATTTGTAATAACTTTCCGGGTAATGCTAGTCAAGGAACCACACTTTGAAAAGACTCTGGGTTCACAATTATATTGTCATTTGCTTTTCTCTCCTAAATAGATATTAAATCTCTCGTCTCCATTGAATCTATTCTCTTCAATGCTGCCAAAAGATTTTTTCAGAAATACATGTCTGCCTATTACATGACAAGTTCTCAGGGTCCCTTCATTACCTATAGATAATATTCATCAAGTTGAATAAATTTTAGGCCCCAATAAAATGTTGGGGACCACAGTAGTATATGCATAAACTACAAGAGTCCCTTAATACACAAGAGGAATTTGTTCCAGGACTTCCTGTGTATACCGAAATTTATGTGCACTCAAATCTCACAATTGGCCCTGCAGACCTGCATATACAATGTTTTCCATCCAAGTTGAAAAAAATTCACATAGAAGTGGATGTTTGCAGTTTGACCCCTGTTGCTCGAGGTTCCACTGTATGTGTTATGCCAAGCATCTTCAGCATTGACTCACTGAATCCTCACAATACCCAGTGTAGAAGGAACTTCTGTTATCCCCATTTTCCAGATGAGCAAACCTAATTTCAATAACAATGTCACATAGCAGGCAGGCTGTGAAATCAGAATCTGAACCCAAGCCATCTGGTTCCAGAGACCATGCTTTACTGAGTCTCGCATAACACTCTTCCACCTCTCTGTCCCGTGGTGATTTTCTTATATTTGCTATAACTTAATACATACAAATGAAAACCTAGATATATTTTTCTATGCTACTAGTTCTTGTACAACTATAAAACCAAAGTGAATACAAACAATTTGAGTAAAATCGAAATTAACATTAAATTGATGTGACGCATCACCGCAGTCTTACTGAATATTGTCTATTGCAGCGTGAATGGGTGTTGATTTGCTACAGTGAGGTTCTTGTGGCTGTGACCTAATTGTGCAGCCTGAGGCATGTTAGCTCAGTTATTACATTTTTTTTCAAACACTTGTGAAACTTTTATTTTTATACCGTAATATGATGACATTTGGCCTGAATGTGCCACATGAATATTAAGTTAACCTCTTTCCTCCTAATTAAGCTATTTCTAGGTACTACAACTTATCCACACAATCAAAAGTCAAACATTGGTCCTGAATGCCACAGGGATTCTGGATTTTAAGGTGCTTAGCTGCGGACCCCAGTCTGAGGAATGCTGGCCCCAGGATGAAGTCTAAGTCTTAGGCTGATGTTCCAGCCCCTTCATACCTGATCCTGCCAACCTCTCATTTCATCTCTTACCACTCTCTTATGCTTTCCATTTTACCAGTCCGAATGGCTTGTAAATCCAGGAACTGTCTCATCCCTCCACGCTTTTGCACATACCATTTCTCTGAGTGACTACCTTTTCTAGTCCTCAAGCCCACACCTCAAATCCACTCTACTCTCAACTCCCCTTCATCCTTTAAAATTCTACTTTAGCATAGTCACCTCATGACCTATTTAAACTGACATATATACAGGGAAAGAAGCTAATGACCCATTGTAACACAAGGCAAGGCCCTCTGGATTGCCTTTTCTCAGGTACCCATGATTCCAGATGAATTCCAGCACGTCACACAGCATGGTTTAAGAAAGGATTCATGGAGAATGGGAAAACTGACAAAGCCAGGATCAGCAAGAGAAGGGAAGATGTGAGCTCCCAACTTCCCCTCACCTGCCAAGGGGCTTCCAGGTCACAGTCATCTGCAGGCCACGCAGTATGTGGGTTTGTCTTCAAATGCAGAGTATATTTTCCTTCTTGCTTGTCAGTTTGTAACTGCCCGATAGGTTCTTCTTGCCCACTGCCCAGATAGAGCTGATTTATCATGTCAGGAGAATTGAAATAAAGTTTTACACATGTATAGCTGGTTAAAGGGGAGACCAGGGTTTTATTATTCAAATCAGCCTCCCCAAGAATTTGGAAGCTAGGGTTTTTCAAGGATAGTTTGGGGGAAGAAAGGGGGAGTGACTAGGCAGTGGATGTTTGCTGATGATTGGCTGGGGGGTACAATCATAGGGGTGTGGGAAATGGTCCTCATTTGGTGGGGCCACAGGAGGGTCTGCAGCTCCAAGTGGAGCCATTGCTCGTCAGATATGCAAAAAACCTGAAAAGGCATCTCAAAAGGCGAATCTTAGGTTCTACAGTAGTGATGTGATCTGTGGGAGTAATTGGCGAAGTTTATATTTTGTGATCTCTGGAATTATGGATGGCAGTTGTTTATGTCTACGCCTTAGCAGAATTCATCCTAGCCTGGTGGTCTCTCATTAGCCTTACAAAGGTGGTTGAGTTTTGGGAAGGGGCTGTTTTCATTAAAAACTATAAACTAAATATCTCCCAAAGTTCGTTTGGCAAAGCCCAGGAATACAAAAGGGCAGTTTGAAGGCTAAAGTCAAGATGGGAGTTGGTTAAATGAAATCTTTCACTGCCATAATTTTCTCACTGTTAATAATTTTTGCAAAGACAGCCTCACTTTTCTAGGAAAAGCTTGAGGGAGGAACCTTCTTAGAGGAAAACAAGTCAGGCCAGCTTGGCACCAAATGGACTAGATTTTGAAGTAGTGACTGTTCATATAGTTGTCTCAAGTCCTGCTGCCTAGCAGCTGGAAACCTTAAGGCCCAGTGGAGATTACTTACCCTTCTGTAGGGGAGGGAGCCTTTGGTCTCATGGGAAGCAAACTTTGGGTGCAGGCCCCTTTCCTGGCAGAAGTAGGGAGTGTGCTCAGTGTTGAAGCAACTCAGAAGGAGACCTCAGGGTCATTTTTGCATATACTTGCTCATGCCTCTATCCTCTTCTTGTTCAGGTCCTGCCAGATTTTTAGTGGTCCATTAAGTTGAAAAATCAAATTTAGAAATTCTCTTAAGCCCACAAAAACAACAAAAGGAAATGTAGATACTTGGGAAATTTTCACTGACTGCCATTGAGTTCAAGTCAACGATAGGCAGATTTTCAAGTGGAGTGTCAAATGATTCCCCATTGAGATAAAAGTGCTCACTGAGATAACAGATGCCCATATTGAAGTGATCAGGGTTGGAGATGATTCATCCTTACTAAGGAAAATGCAATTCCATATCTCTGGATTGGGTTGCAGAGAAAATGGGGCTTGATATCTGAGTTGTAAGAACTATCTGTGAAATTACAATAATTTTCCTGGGGCTGTGTTAGCACTTACACCTCAATCTTTTTAATGTAGGTTCAATAAAACAGTATCAAATACATGTGTTACATGTGGGTGTTAGCCTGTTTTAAAATCTGTCCAGATGGTATTGTCTGGATATAGAAAATCTAGGTTTCAGAGATCAAAATATTAGTTTAATAGACAACAAAAATAGAAGACACCTCGGAAACACATCTGTACAAATGATGCCAAACTTATTTAGTATTTATTCCATTTATAAGGCTTTTAAAAAGTGAATTCTTTTCAAAATACTTTATATATTAATTCTGTTGTGGCTACTTTCCGCTTCTATTTTTGTGAAGCAAGAACTCAATACTCTTGTAAACCAAAAAAAAAAAAGTTAAGGCCCCTCAACCATCTGAATGGACTCTCCTCCTCTTGCCAAGGGCATCCCAAAGTTAACCTGAAAAATATAGTTCAGGCCATGATGGGAAGGTGGGTGGGGTTGGACATGCCTCATTATACCCTCTTCCCTTTTGGAATTACTTGGTAGAACAGACTCTTTAAGTATAATAAACATTTACAATCTATTCTCTCTGAAGCCTGATACCTGGAGGCTTTACTTGCATGATAAAACCTTGGTTTCCACAACCCCTTATCTTAACCCAGGCACTCCTAAGTCATAGACGATAACTTTGTAAGTCAATTGCTAATAGAAAATCTTTGTCTACCTATGACCTGGAAGCCCCACCCTGCCACTTCCAGATGTCCTGCCTTTCTGGGCCAAACCAATGTACACTGTCTATGTATTTGATTTATGTCTCATGTTTCCCTAAAATGTATAAAACTAAGCTGTACCCTGACCACCTTGGGCACATGTTCTCAGGATCTTCTGAGGGCCGTGTCAAAGGCCTTTGGTGACTCCTGTGTGGCTCAGAATAAATCTCTTCAAATATTTTAGAGTTTGATTATTTTCATCAACACTCTTCAAGTTATATCTCTCTCATCCAGGAAACTCAGAATAATTCTTAATAAAGTATAGTCTTATTCATTTATGTATGATGTTATTTTAAATGTCTTACACAGAATGTACAATTTAAATCAGTAATTGCAACTTAAGTCTTCATGTGTGAGATTTTTCATAATGTGTCTTAAGTTGGTCTACAAATTTGATCAACTTAGGTATTTGTGTATAATATTTCCATGTATTGGAAAAAGATTTTAAAGGAAGTACAATCAGCATATTTCTAGAGTGTAGAATGTATGGTTTTCACATGAATATAAAATTAAGACAAATCAAATTATGCTTCCTGATTTCCATGTATTGGAAAAAGATTTTAAAGGAAGTACAATCAGCATATTTCTAGAGTGTAGAATGTATGGTTTTCACATGAATATAAAATTAAGACAAATCAAATTATGCTTCCTGATTTTTTAGAAAATGCTTATTTTCTTTTGATTAATTATAACAAGCTTGATGTGGGAAATATAAAAAATAGAGTAAAACTCTAAAGGAGAAAATGAATCCCTTCACAAAACTAGTTTTTACAAAATGCACATACATATGAATTATTCCCTCCCCCAATTAGAATCATATTGTAAATGGACAGTTCTATAAATAGTTTTCTTGTCACTATTCTTTGGAATTGTGATGTTTAAATATCTACATAATACTTCATCATACAGATGTAGTGTAGCATATTCTCTTTTGTTAGACCTTAAAATATTTTTAAATGTTTTGCATTTTATAAATAAGCAGTGAACATACTTGTATTTCAGTTTATCCTGTCTCTCTTCCTAACAGAATTTTATCAACACTCTTGAATTTTGTGTTAATCATTCCCTTGTTTATCATTCTGTTATTTGTGTGCAAGCGGAAACAATAGAATATGAGTATTCCAGTTGTTTTATATGTTCATCAGCCTTTTATATTGTGAAACTTCATTTTTCTGTACTTAGTATGGAAAATCTCATTTCAGTTTTAGTTGGCATTTACTAATTAGGTTGTGTATCACTTCATGTTCAGTGAACATTTATGCTGTATTTTTCCATGAAACACCTGTGATATTTTTCTCTTGATTTCTAAAAGTTCTTTGTATATCCTAGAGACTAATCTTTGTTAATTACTTGTGTTGCAAATATCTTCTCCCAGTTTGAAGCATGTCTTCTAACTATCTTTATGGTCTTTTGATGAATGCAGTTTATCAATTTTGATGCGTTCTAATTTATTTTCCTTTATGACCGACCTCTTGAAAATAAAAGTATTACTTTCCTATGAACATCTTTAAATCTTGTCTTTCACATAATTCATTTGGAATTGATGTCTGTAACTGATGTGAAGGTAGGGATTCTATTTTTCTATAATAGGGAAATTAATTGTACCAACACTATTTTATAGTCCAAACTTAGCTCACTAATAGTGTTTCTGTCATAAGTCAAATTTCTATATGTATTTTTCTGGGCTCTTAGTTATGTTTTATTGTTTATAAATTTATATTAACACTGCTTTGTTTAATATTTCTTTATACTAAGTTTATTTCTGACAGGTTAAGCCTTCTACCTATAGAATTAAATTTTGTATCCAGAAACTTTAGAAACTATGTTAATCATTTGATTGTAGCATTTGGGGATCATTATCTGTGATTCTTGTTCTCTTTCAGTCATTTTGCCCTGCATGTATGTGTTTGACAGTACTTCTTACTGCGCTAAGAACTCGAGTACACTTAAAATATGTGTACATAATAGGTACATATATTTATAGGATGCATGCGATGTTTTTATATAGGGATACAATGTATAATAATCACATTGGGGTAATCGGGAGATCCATCACCTCAAGCGTTTGTCAACTCTTTTGTAAAGAACATTCTAATTTCCTTCTTTTAGTTATCTTAAAATATACAGTACGTTATTGTTGTCTATAGTAACCCTGTTGTGCTTTTAAATACTAGATCTTATTCTACCTAACTATATTTTTCAACCTCCACACTCCCTTTCCCACCCTCTGGGTAACCATCATTGTACTCTATCTTCATGAATTCAGTTGTTTTAATTCCATGAGTTCAGTTTTAATTGTTAGTCACTTTTTAATAGAACTTATGTTGATAACTAACCTTGTCTTCTTTCTAATTTTTAAGATAATTTTTAACCAGCAAGTTTGAAGTTTTTTTATACAGTAACCCCTTATTAGGTTAAGGAAATTCACTTCTATTCCTAATTTTCAGAGAATTTTTATTTTAGTTGTTAACGTTAATATCTTTTTAAAGAATATATATTGAGACAACGTAGTTTTAAAATCTCTTGATGGTCAAATGGTCAGTTCTTGCTGTTCATCCTATCTTAGCTATCAACCTCTGACAAAGTTCCTTAATCCTTCTTGACACACTTTTCTTTTGGCTTTTAGGGCCTTCCCTGACTACCACGTCCTGCATTTCCTCTTCTCAGTGATTGCTCCTTTTCACACACCCCTCTAGTTCTTCCCCCAAACCCTGTAAGGTTGAATGTCCCAGGGCTCAGTTCTTGGACTTTGCTCATTTGTCAACATTTACATCCTTGGCTTTTATGCTAACATCTTCTAAGTTTGTCTTGCATTCCGTGTCCTCTCCCAAACACCAGATTGGATATCCAGCTACTACTTAGTATCTCTAGTTGAATGCCTAGTACATATCTCAAATTTAACAAGTCTAAAACTAAACTCCTTATCTCTCTTCCCAGCACCCCCCAGACCTGCACCATGTATGGCTTCTCCGTTTCTGTTATTGGTGACTTTATTCCTTAAACCAATCAGAACAAAACCTTGGGATTATTCTATACTCCTTTTTCTTTATTGCCTCACTAGTAATCATTTAGGAAATCCTGTTAGCTCTTCTTTCAAAATAGATGTGGAATCTCATTCCTTCTCACCACTTCCCCTACCATCACCCTGGTCTGATCCACTGTCATTTCTTGCCTTTGAAAAGGGCCCTGCTTTGTTCCCTTACCCCTCTGCAAACTATTTTCAACAAAACCCTTTAGTGTTTCTTTTAGAGAGTAAGTTAGGTCATGACACTTAAAGTCCTGGAATGATTCCCCATTTCACTTAGACTTAAAGTCAGAATCCTTAGAGTGGCCTACAAGAAACTACAAGGAACTTCAACTTCCACCCCTTCCATCCAATATACCCCCTTCCTGATTTCCTCCACCATTACCATTATCCCCCTTGCACACTGTGGCAGCCTCACTGCCTCATTGCTATGTCTTGAGCATAGAAGGCAGACTTCTGCCTTGCTGCCTTTGTTTCAGCTCTTCCATCTGGAATGCTCTTACCTAATCCGCTTTCCTAATCTCCCCATCTCCATCAAGTCTTGACACAAATCTCACCTTCTATATTATTCCATTTTACCTTGCTATAAAGGATTAACTAAGACTGGGAAATTTGTAAAGTAAAAGATGTTTATTTTGGCTTACAGTTCTTCAGATGGTACAAGAAGCACAATGCCAGCATCTGCTTTAGGTGAGAAGCTCAGGAAGCTTCCAACCATGGTGGAAGGTGAAGGGGGAGCAGTTCTGACACATGGCTGAAAGAACCAGCAAGAGAGGGAGGAGGAGGTGCCAGTCTCCATTAAACAACCAGCTCTCGCATGAACAGATAAAGTGAGAACTCCCTCATTACCACAGCGAGGGCACCAAGCCATTCATGAGGGACCCATGACCCAAACTTCTACCACCAGGCCCCAATTCTAACATTGGGGATCACATTTCAACATGATATTTGCAGAGGACAAACATCTGAACTATAGCACCTTCTCTGTATAGACTTCTCTACCCTATGTAATATTATAAATTTCTCATGCATGCACATCCCTTACTCACCCATGCACTTTGACTCTCACTTACTGTTCTGTTTGCACACCAGTTATTTTCTAACGTCCTGTGTCAGGAATCAGCAAACTTTTTCTAAAGACCAAACAGAATTTTCAACTTTGTGGACCATACATCCTCTTTTACAGCTATTCAACTCAGCTATTCTAGTATAAAAGCAGTTATAGCACAGACAATACTTTTTTTTAAAAAGTGGGGCTATATTCCAATAAAAGTTTATGAAAACAGATGACAAACTAGATTTGGCCCATGCCCTATGTTAATTGAAACTTGTTCTACATTTGATTTATTATGCTTATCTTTTTGTAAGATTAGAATTATCTCTTATGTCAATGAAAAGCTTATAAAACCATCTAGGCCTAGAATTTTCTTTGTGAACATACTTTTTCTTCAATTTCATTAATGGTTTTAAGACTTTGTTTAACTTCATTAATGGTTGTAGGACCATTTAGGAATTTATTCTTCTTGAGTCAGTTTTATTTATATTTAAATTATTATAATTTTTTTTAAAATCTCTACACTTCTTATCAGTTGTCTTTTATCCTAAACATTAATGATTATTCCATTCTTTTTTCTTATTCTTGACAGAGATTTTACTGTGTTTTTCTTTTTTAGTCTTCTCAGGGGACCAAATGGATTGTTGGTTCTCTCTGCAGTGTTTTCTTTTTTTAATTCATCAATTCCTGTCCATATTTTTATTTAGTACCTTTTTATTATTTGGGTTTATGTTTTCTGGATAAATTGTTATTTATCAGCCTTCCTTTTTTTTCTAGAGACACATATAATTTACAGCTATAAATTTTCCCCAAACAAGTAACTGGACTTGATCCTACATATTTGGACACATGTCCAAATATTATCATTTGTTTATCTTTGTATATTTTTATATCTTTGATACCTACTTTTGACAATTTGGTAAGGGGTCTTTTTACATTTCTAAGTGTAGTTTAAAAAATTTTATTGATGCTTAACTAAATTGTGCAGTCAGCCCTCCATACCCATAGATTTTGCATCCATGGATTCAGCCAACCACTGATCAAAAATGTTCAGGGGAAAAATTAAAAATAGCAATGCAACAAAATAATAAAAATACAGTATAACAAGTATTTACATAGTATTTACATTGTGTTAGGTATTATAAGTAAGCTAGAAATGATTTGAAATATATGAGAAGATGTGTGTAGATTATATGCAAATACTACTCCATAGGAACTTGAGTATCCATAAATTTTGGTATCGGAGGGTCCTAGAACCAATACCCCATGAATATAAAGGGATGACTACTTTCATCATAGAATAGAACAATATGGTACTACTGATTCTTTGAGATTGGTTGAGACTTGCTTTATGGCCCAGCATGCAGTTCAATTTTACTATTTTCTGTATTTGTGTGAAAGGTATACTGTTTCATGCTAAGAATGTTCATTAAATCAACCCTATTAATTGTGTTCTCCATTAGTGATTATTTATATCTGCTGATTTATTGATTACTAAGATTTGTTAGAATCTTCCAGGATGATGATTTTTTTTTCACCGTATAGTTGCATTATAATGCCTTTCAGATATTTCAAATCCAGGTTAACAGGTACAGATAAGTTTACGTACAGTTTGTTTTATCTTCCTGGTGAAGTAACTCTCAACATGTTGCTGTGATTCTCTTTATTGCTAGCCATGCTTATTATCATGAAGTCTATTAATATAGCTTTATAGATCATTTTGATTAGATTTTGACTCATTTCTTTTTCTACTTCCAATTTTATTTTGCCCCTTTACATGGGTTTTTTTTTTTTTTTGAGTAAATGTCATGTAACTGGTTTTTATTTATTATGGCAGTCTTTACTTTTCCTTAATGTGGTTCATTTATGTTGATGGCAGTTACCACAATTTTAAATTGTATTTATATTTTATATTTGTCTTTATCTTTTTGTATATTTTCAGTTTTTGCCTTCTGTTTGGTTATTAAAGTTTTTTTCTCATTGCATTTTTTTACTCCACTAAAAGTTATATACTCATTTCCCTCCTTTTAGTTGTTACCTTAGAAATAGACAATTATGCCTAACACATCAAAATCTAATGCCTATTAACATCGTTACCTACTCTCAAACAATATGTAAACCTTAGAATGCATTAATGGGGGTAAATCTCTTGCAAATTTATATGCTTCTGTTATACAAGATTTTGGTGCTATCTTTTTCTAATCTCACATTTTAACATTATTCATGATTTTTAAAAAAAATCTACATACAAGTCCTTTTTTCATTTTAAACTTCTTTTTGGAATCATTTTTCTTCTTCTTGAAGTATATTCTTTCGCATATTTTTAGTGAACCAACTATTGGTTGCCCTAGTTGATACTACATCTAGGAAACCTCTGCTGTGTTTAGGCTCAAATACTCCAGCAATTTGTAAGCCTGGCTTAGACCATCTATAAATTATCTAATGTGGTCTGTACAGTAATTTAACATTCTGGCTCTGGACTCAAATTTTTTTTTTTTTTTTTTGATTCCTTGGCAACTATGTGATCTTGGGCAAGTTCCTTATGCACTTTAGCCTCAATTATTTTGTCGATACAATGGGAGAAATTATAGTACCTACTCATAGGTTTATGATGAGAATTGAATAAATTAATGCACTAAAAATGCTGATGGTACTGCCTTGTCTAATGTAAGCAACTCCAGTGCAAGCTATTAAATTATTTGTGTATATATTGCAACTTCAAAATGTTCTAGTGTGAAATGTCTATTTTCAGGAACATTACAAAAGATATTTCAGGGAGTTCCCATGTATTTTTACCCAGTTTACCCTCATATTAATACATTATATATCCATAATACAATGATCAAAATCAAGAAAATAACATTAATATAATACTAGTAACTAAATTACAGACCTTATTTAAATTTTACCAGTTTTTTTCACTAATTTCCTTTCTCTGTTTCAGGATAGAATCCATTATCCCACATTACATTTAGTTGTCATGTTTTTATAGTCTCCTATATCATCTTGACAATTCTTTATTCCTCCCTTGTCCCTCAAGGTCTTCACACTTTTGAAAAGTACTAGTTGTCTTTTTGGTTTGTTTGGTTTGTTTGACTCCTCTGCTAGTTGTTTTTTAGACTGTCCCTCTATTCTGATCTAATAATTTCTTACGATTGGGTTGCGGTTACACATTTTTGCCTAGAGTTCCATGGAAG
This sequence comes from Colobus angolensis palliatus, assembly GCF_000951035.1. Lineage (NCBI taxonomy): Eukaryota > Metazoa > Chordata > Mammalia > Primates > Cercopithecidae > Colobus > Colobus angolensis. The sequence continues at coordinate 2,628,404 of NW_012117500.1, read as the reverse complement.
TGATGTGCCCCTTTCGGTGCATCAAGGATACATGATGTCTATGCATCTTACTACTGATAACTTCCATCACTTGTTTAAGGTGGTGTCTAGTGGTTTTTCCACTCTGAAGTTACTTTTCTCTCATTGTGATTAATATCTTGGGAAAGAAACTTTGAGGCTATGCAAATATACTGAGTCTCTTCAAACTTTCAATTGCTAATTTTAGTATCCATTGGTGGATCTTGCCTATGACAATTATCACTGAAGTATTTGCTTAATGGCAATTTTCTGCTTCCCTCATTTCTTCTATATTAATTCACATTTTTTCCTATAATTAAGAGATGCTCTCTGCCTCATTTAATGCAAATATTATTACGAGTTAGAATCCAATGAAAATAAATTATAATAATGGCTTGAAAAAGAATCGGTCAGGTAGATCAGTCCTATGGAGCATAATCAACTTTAATAAAGTCTGAAATGTTTGAGCAAGTGAACATACTACTTAGCAAGCATTTAATTTTAGCTTTTCAACCCATACTACTCTAGAAATACATCTTGATCTTATGAACTACACATCTTATTTCTCAGTCTCAAGTAGTATAAACCAAAGTCTATCTTGTAACGCAATTTTATAAATGTGTCTTCAAGGACCCACAATATATTAATTGCTGGAAATCTTTCTTTTTGGGAAACAAACAACTTGCCATGTGATATACCAAAATACAAAATTTTCTTACATATGGAAACATGAGGCCAATTAGAAAAATGGAGTATAGACAATGGCACTTCATTTATCAAGTATTTGTTATTGATGGATGTAATGTCCTTCCCAGGCATAAACATACTCAGAAACAAAATAGATTTATCATAAAATACTAAGCAAGAAAAATCATTTTATTAATGCCAGTGCTATTAGAATTTTGGAATATTAATAAGAACACTTAGGACTCAGAGTTAATAGTGCAAATTGAAATGACAATATATGTAAATGTATTTGTTTTATCATGTATATTTTCTCTAATTTTTATCAGCAATGCCCCAAGTTGGAAGATTGTTTAATGATTAGATGCACAATGTTAAAGTAATACATCTATCTTCTGAAAACTATTATTTCAACTTAGCTGGGAACATTTCTTAGCTGCACAATGATTCATAGATAGTATCTCACTTTTAACTATTTAAACACAGTTTTGAAAAAGGATAAATACATTAAACTCTAAAGTTTTTATATATTTGCATATCTAAGATTGGTCATAATTTATATGATAGTAATTTTTTAAAGCAATCTTACTTTTTTTTTGGTAAATTCACATCCATCTTCTTGAAACTCTAGAAAGACTTAAGAATAGAAAGCCCCAGAACCTTTAAAAGTAAAGTGCAGGCATGGCTGCAAATGGGAGAGTTTGTTGAAAGGCTATAAAGAAACAGTTATGGTGACTTCATCCTCCTACACAAAATCCTGAAGGTTCACTTCTAAAGATGATGGTCCAACAAGACCACAGCCAAGATACCAGGTACAGCTGAGGTTTGAAATACCAGCCTAAGGGCAGGAGGTTTTAGTGTAAACCTACATGCTGAAGGGGGAGACCTCCAAGTCTGATCTTCCACTGGTCTTTGATAACAAGGAGTGGCAGGCTGGCATACCTCTCAGAAGCGAGATCAGAGGCCCCTCTCCTGCAGAGGGAAAAAGACTGACTGGTAGTGGCAGGTGAGGACTTGTTAATGAAATGATCTTCAGGTCACCATGCAGGAAAATCTACCTGTCCACAGACCTCTAACACATGCCTACATGCATGTGGGCACTCGAATCGGCTTTTAAGGAAGATTTTCCTGTTTTTCAAAATATATCACTAGGTGTTTTTCACAACACAGACACGCATTTAGCTGGAAAGACAAAACAGACCATCACCAACTCGGTTTCCTATTGACATAAAGGGATAATAAAAGTGCTATATGTGCAAAGTTCCAAAAGGAGAACAGTAAGGAAAGGCACAAAGTGAGTGTTCTGAGGCTATGTCGTTAGCCACATACTTGTTTAGAACTGTTGTTTTGTCTTGATGAATAGTCTTTTGTCATAACTCTTCTAGTCCAGCTTTTGTCCTCAAGTCTGTCTTGCCTATGTTAATATAGCCAAACCATTTTTTTTTGTTTGTAGTTTCCTGGTATGTCTCTTCCATCATTTTTTAAACTTTCTTTTACTTTAGGTGTGTCTCACACATAGCACGCAATTGGATTTTGTTTTTGAGGTTTTCATCTTTCTGCTTGGCTTATTTCCAAGCTGTGTTTTCTTTCTTTCTTTTTTTTTTTTTCCCTGCTTGTTTTTGTTTCTTTTGTTTTACATGCTTTCCTCAGATACTGGCAAAAACCTTGGTTAACTCCTTATGATTTGGAGTGGGAAGCAAAAGAGCTGACTTGGAGGCTCTGAAAAGGCAGATGGGGCGTATCAATGGTGAGAATTACTCTAAAGCAGGACTCTCAACACTAGCATTGACATTTGGGGGCAGGTAATTCTGTGTTATCAGGGGCTGTTGGGTGCATTGTAGGATTTTTAGCAGCATCCTTGGCCTCTACCCACTAGATGCCATTAGCATCCCCCAATTGTGATAACCAAAAGTATGTCCACATATGCCAAATGTGCCTTGGAGTCGGAGGTGAAGTCTAAAAATCAACCAACTGAGAACCACTCCTGTAGGGTGATTTGCAGGTACCACTTGTAGAAGAGCCCCTGGGGTCAGAATCTTTGTGGCTGTTCTTGGACTAGTTAAGATTGCCCAGAGAAAAACCGTGCTATCTCCTGCCTATAGATGAAGACTTGGTTGAAGACACTGTTTCATTTTTATTATTTTTCACATTTATTCATTTGTAAAATTTCTTTTATTTCTTTCATTAAAAAAACTTACATTGTATATCTAATAATATCAATATCTAAAGTCATTGCCAGTCTGATATATTAACTGGCTTTCACACCTACTTTTCTTTTATGTTTTATGTATTTTTTTCTCACTGTAGACTTAGTTTTCTTGGAATTTCATTTGTGGCAGTCTTTAAGTCCCGAGCTAGAAATTGAGTTCCGTTCGGGCGCGGTGGCTCACACCTGTAATCCCAGCACTTTGGGAAGCCAAGGCAGGCGGATCGCAAGATCAGGAGATCAAGATCATCCTGGCTAACACGGTGAAACCCTGTCTCTACTAAAAATACTAAAAAGGTGGCGGGCGCCTGTAGTCCCAGCTGCTCGGGAGGCTGAGGCAGGAGAATGGCGTGAACCCAGGAGGCGGAGCTTGCAGTGAGCCGAGATCTCACCACTGCACTCCAGCCTGTGCGACAGAGCGAGACTCCATCTCAAAATAAAATAAATACAGAGTTCCACCGGAAAGGATCTTTTTTTTTTCCTTAACCTGGGAGGATTAACAATCAAGAGTCACTTTAAAGCTGGGTGTGGTGGCTCACGTCTGTAATCCCAGCACTCTGGGAGGCCAAGTGGGAGTTTTACTTGAGGCCAGGAGTTTGAAACCAGCCTGAAAACATAGCCAGAACCCGATCTCTTAAACAAAAAACCGAATCACTTTACATTCTTGACTAGAGGGATTTAGGATCACCTTGGCAGAAGTTAACTTATGCTGTAAACCTGTATGAGGTCCTGCTGGGATTTCCCAATTCTCAGTGGAGAGATTTTTGTCTTTCACTTTTCACCAAGATTCAAGAGGTGTAGATTTTCTTGCAGATCTCAGATGGGTTTTTAGTTTACAGTTACACTAAGGGTGTAGATTTTGAAAATATTTATTCAGGGAGTTTTGTCCTGCGTGAATCCCATCTTGCAAAGTTCTTGAGTTTTGTGTTGTGCCTCTGTCCTACAAAGCCTTGAAAACTGAAGCTCAAGAGCACCTAATTCAGTAAATGCTTAAAGACATAAACAGGATAAGGAGCTCCCCTTACCTCTACATTCCTGGTTTTTGATATATTTTTTCCCTCTATTTTTTGCTTTCTTGCCAGTTCATCAAGGCTTAATTTTTAAAAGCATTTTAGAATTTTTAGTTGTTCTGAGTGGGAGTTTGTAATGGATTCTGGTCTGCTATACCACCCCAAATGGTTAACTGCAATTTTTTTTTCTGTAACAAATGAACAGACATCTATGGCTATCAGACATTTGGGGAATATCCATCACGTAAGAGAGATGGGGGAAAAAAGGTGGGGGAGGAAGGCATCTCTGGAAAGGAAAAGGCAGCGAGGGAGCAGAGGAAAACTCTGGGGGAGGGGGACAGCCCAAATCTGTAATTAATATCCTTGAAGAGATAAAAGAGATAAACCTTCCTTAAAATAATACAGCTTATAACCATGTAATTTTCAAGGGATAGAAATATTCAAGTAGTTATGGTGGGGTAGTTGAAGATACCTATTTGTTCTTCTTAATAATATGTAAAGAGATAGAAAACAAGAGAAAAATATTAGAAAAGTCGACCCATGGTTCTCACACGGGTTGTGAATACCCATGAGAGTTCACTAAAATCCTAGAAGGGACTTCATGCGGTGTCACTTATATGTAGGTACAAGTAAGAATTTTCTTCATAGACTCCAATGATAATATATCTCAACAATTTGAATGTACAAACAGATATGAGAATCCAAGTATGTGCCGTTATACCAGACACTAAAGAGATTTGCAAAAATGTAAAATGTTATTCTTCTCACTAACTTTATTTTGGGACATATAGTTACTTTTTATAAAAACGTTATGTTACTGTGAACTTGTTAAATATGTTTAATTCCTTTTCCATATTATTATCTATTACAATAAAGATCTATAGACTTAATCCTTGTAAGTAGAAGTTCTTTGGGATCTAACATGGTTTGGCTCTGTGTCCCCACCCAAATCTCATCTTGAATGATAATCCCTGTGTGTCAAGGGAGGACCTTACGGGAGGTGATTGGATTATAGGGTTGCTGTTCTCATGACAGTGAGTGAATTCTTACAAGAGGTGATGGTTTGAAAGACGTTTAGCAGTTCCTCCTTTGTTCTCTTTCTCTCCTGCTGCCATGTACGATGTGCCTTGCTTCCCCTTTGCCTTCTGCCATGATTATAAGTTTCCTGAGGCCTCACCAGCCATGCAGTACTGTGAGCCAATTAAACCTCTTATTTATAAATTACCCAGTTTCAGGTAGTATCTTTGTAGCAGTGTGAGAACAAACTAATACAGGATCTTTGTTCTTAAGAAAGTAAAGTCTGAGATCAAAATGTTTGATAACTGCTGAACTAAGCAGTTAGCCCAGGGAGTCCAAGATCTGGTACATAGGATTTGAGAAAGAATAGAGAAATTTCTCCATTCAGAAAAGCTTTTTAAAAATGAAGGACAAGGGTTTCCAGATTGAGTGAACTCATTCAGTACTTAGTAAATTGATTTGTATGCATATTATGACATTTCAAAACTCTGGGGACCAAGAGAAAAATCTTGAATATTTTCATAATGAAAAATAAAAACAGATTACCTCTAAATGTTTGAGGATTATAATGGCATTGATCTTTTTAAAAGCTCTCGGAATCCAGAAGACAATGGAGCGCAATACCTTCAAAATTCTGAAGGAAACTATGGGAACCAACCCAAGAATATCAGAATAAGAGCACAATGATTCCTTTGCAGAGTGGAGGAAAATAGTGTCCCAGGAGTGATGACTGCTGAAAATAATCAAATTGATCATTTTTTGAACTGTTTGAATTGAGGAGAGTTGCACTTCGGCAGAGTTTTTGAATGAATTAGTGAAATTAAACTAATAGAACTAGACCAAAAATATTGACTCAATTTTTAGCTCTTGGGAAAACAGTTTTATGAAAAAAATATATGTAATCATGTGCCACATGACTCAGCTGCAGATTATATAAATATTGCCATAACAATGAAAAATTGAATATTGAACAAATGAAAGAATAGTGACTTATATTTGGAGAATAAGAGAATAGTGTCCGTAGGGGACTGATAGGTAGAATGACAGGCAAGAGTTAGGGGATTTAGTAAGTAACATTCTGCATTAAGCTCAATTAGCAATAAAATTTTTAAAGAAGATAGAAAGAGCAGAACAAATAGCTGAGAGAGTTGAGTTACATTAAACAAACATAACTGATTACAGTCGGCCCTTTGTACCCATGAATTCTGGATGTGTTGATTCAGCCAATTATCATTTAAAAATTTTTTAAAAATTGTGTCTGTGCTCTAGATATTCCTTGTTCAGTAAACAATAAAAACAACTCTAGCATTTACATTGTACTAGGTATTATAAGTAATCTAGAGATGATCTGAAGTATATGGAAGGGTAGGCATAGGTGACGCATAAAGGCTCTACCATTTTATCTCAGGAATGGAACTTGATCATCTTTGGAAGCTCCTGGGACCAATCCCCCATGGATACAAAGGAAGACTGCAGTTAATTTTATTGTCATCTATGGGAACATAATCACATCCATTTAAACTTCAATATTTTCTCAGCACAAACTTATTATTTTGTGGTGTATTTACTTGAGAGGAACAGAGTTGCTTACATTTTTCATAGTTTCACTGCCCTAACATCTTCATATCTGTATAGAAGGCTTAACTTGTTACTCAACAGACATTCTCCATGTCTCTGCTGTCAGAATGCTGATGTTGTCCAGGAACGCCACCCTTCTCTCTATAGACGTGTGCTTAACCAGCATGGGAAATCCCATTCTTCTGACCCATGATTGGTTGATGAAGGCATATATGACAGAACGCTGACCAATTACACCTAACTGGGAGAGTCTTCATTGGTGGTGGTGGTGGTGATAGGGTATATGGAAAGGGTTTCCTTATTTATTCTCTTCTGATGGGTGGTGGTGAGGTGAGATGTGATGCCTCAAACTGCGTGCAGTACTAAGGGGAGCTGAAGCTGAACATGTCAAGCGGAGAGTCGGTAAGAACCTCTCTCCTCATGACATTCATTGTAGAGCCACTAAGTTAACCCACCCTGGGACCCAATGCCAGACTTGAAACAGCAAAAAAACTATTTTTAAAAAATCCCCTTTCTTTAAGCCAGTCAATTAAAACTGAATTTTAAAGTTCCAACTGAAGTCAATTTAATTGATATTTTCCCAAAAGCAAGTTGCATTTTAGAGTCATTGATCTCTAATTAAATCCTCTTAGGTGCATGTAGTCCTTTGATATTCAGGGGTGAAAGATTCACGTTTACTTGGGCATGTTTGAAGCCAGACTTTCAACAATCATTTTGTGTGTGTGTGTGTGTGTGTGTGTGTTTAAACCACTAAAGGAATATTTTTAAACTTTGGTGGTGGTCTATGAAGCAAACAAATTTTTAAATACTATAAAGGAATCAAGAAAGAGGGCAAAGCAGGAACACTACTGTTTTGACATTCTAATTATAAATACATTAGGCTTGGTGCAAAAAATCACCAAACCATCAGTCTTGGCGATGGTTATGTTAATTCACTTTTTGAAGTTCAATAATTCATCTGTGAAGTGTCAGCAGCTGGGTCTTGTTAATGGTAAGCCTTTCATTCCTGTTAAATCAATTGTAAATAATAGAATCCCTCAGAGAAAAATGATGAAATAAGCATTGATTTCCAAATTGGGTGTCAGATACAGAGCATTAATAAAACACATTGCAAGCAAACAAGTACCTAATATACTCTGATTACTGAAATAGTAATCAGAGGGGTAAAAGTCAATGATTTTGGTGTAAGTTGCTGGTATTTTAATAATTCATTTATATCTATGTATCATATCAAATTTTTCATTTTAGACTCTATGTGTTTATTTAATTTTCATTATTCTGACCAGCAAAACAAGGTTGTTTTGGGGTATTGTTACATTTGTTTCTCCCTTCTAAATAGGTAACAAGCATCTGGTCATACACTTTCTTGGTTGCCTGACACCAGCGATTTTGTTGTGTTTAATGCAATACAATAATCATTTACAGCAAGCCACATAAAACACTGCAAAAAATGTAACAGCTCCAATAAAACTTTTAAGGAAAATAAAGCTCTGTAGCAGGTGTCCATAAAAGTGCTTTATGCCCACAGACTCTATTAAATGTTAATGCCAGTGTCCTGTGAATACCACATATGGGGTCTACTGAAATGAAAATGTCTGTGAAACTGTTGATTCTCCAGTAAAGGAGGTTGGAAGGGCAATGCCATATTATCTATTATACTGGAATATGAAAGCCATTAGAGAATCTACTCATTGTGCATTTTATGAAGGACTGGTTTAAGCGAAAGTACATGAGTTCTTTTTTCAAGCCATGAATGCAACAGATGTGGAAATACTGAGGGCACGGTTTTCCAGAGAACGTCTCCAAACTTCTCAAAGTTGCATAGCACAATTTTCTTTTTCCAAGGATGATCTCGAGAGATAAAATATCAGTGGCCTAGTGATGGTGCATTTTGGCTGGATTTTTTTTTTTTTTAACTATTTTAGTGCTTTTGCCTCAAACTTCATTACCAATTGTATTGTTTCTTAGTCCATAGTATTTTTCTTATTTCTAGATTTCTTTATGAAAGCTCTTTGATGTTACTGAGATAATGTTTTAATAGCTATCAAATGGTTAAATACCATTGACTGGAATCTCATATTGTTTTTGTCCTCAATAACATCTAATTAACTCTTTGTGCAGAAGCTCTATTTCAAAAGTAGATGAGATACAGAGGATCACTGCAAAAATATAAACTATTACGAGAAAGAAAATATAACCTGAATACAAGATGTGACGTGACTGTCAAATGTAAAGCAACATATTTACAGAGAATAGGGGATGTGGGGCCATACATCTTTTCCCCACACTCTCATAGATAACAACTACTATGTATTTAAAAAAGAAAAGGCAGGATGGTGGCAGAACGTAATGATTCCAGATGAAGAATATTGGAAGGACCTTGATGATTTTAGTTAGGGATTCAGCTTGTCTACCAGCTGACCAGAATCCGTTATGTTAGAATTACTACATAATTTATTTTCCAAGTAGGGGAACCTTTGGGAATAAAAGGGAGTGATATTAATGATTGGCTAGGGACAAGCAAAGAGCAGTTCTACTCCTGGCCTTAAAGGTTCAAGTAGGATCAAGTATCAGAGAGAGAGAGATTGAATTGCAATATAAGGGAGGGATTTATAAGGAACTGTTGAGTGGCTGAAATGGGATGCCTTTGGGAATTTGGTAATTTCCAGTTAGTCAGTGGAATTGCTACATTGGAGATTGTGAGGCCTTTCGACAAGAATGTTTTGGTGGGGATTGGAGCATCAGAATTGTGGTTGAACCAAATAAGTTTTAATGTTGCTCTAAACCTTGAGAATCTGTGGTTCTAAATATTAAATGGAGAATTCCCATGGAGAGCTGTAAAGACTAAATCAAGTTGTTTTAAGATGTGTTCATAGAATTCTAGAATGAGTGCCGTCTAGCATGGCTATAGTGTAGCTCTAAATCACTAACATCAAAATGAGCCTAAATTTTTATGAAGAATAACTAGGAAGAAATTTCAGAATTCTAATTTTGAGTAGCAGGGTCCAGTGTTAAGATTCCTAAGCTAGGGTTAGAACTGGGAAAGATGTAAAACTAGAGTATAGATTGGAGACTTTGGGACATGAAGAAAATTCTCTTTAAAGCAGGGTCTGCAGTCCCATTTAATGTTCTTCTACTGGACCTTTGGGAAACCAGATGATGTTTCAAATAGGCCAGCTGAAATCTTTTACAGTGAAGTTGTGTCACATGTGCCTTTAAGCAACTTAAACTATATGCACATAGTGTTATAAAACATTGCTCTATATCTGTGTTACATGCCACCTATTCATATACTATACTGTACTTGATAGAGTGATTTAGGGGATTTTCAAGGGTAATCTTGGCTTCATAATTTTACCCTCATTTGCTAATGGAGAGCTGAGCCCATATACTAGGGTTCTTCTGACTCTATTTACAATTTCCTTTTTCCATGTCAGCTCAAACCCCTAGGTCTCTGTAGAATCTTTCCTGCTAGTCATAGCTAGGGCTAGAAAACACTTTTTGCCTCTTAGTCATTTCTTTTCTGTGAGGTAAATTTTGACATTGAAATATACCTGACTTTAGTATTCATTTGTAGCTTGGATATGTCTGGCCTCTCTAAATAGACTGCACACCCCTTGATGGGAGGGGCTGATTCACTCATCTCTTTGGAGTCCCCAACAGTGTCAGGCACCCATGGATGGCTGTTCAGTTGAGCTGGCTCACCCAATCCTTAACTGGAAAGAGGACCCTTATGGGAAAGAAAGCTTCATGATGCCCTGACCTCCCAGCAGAAAGTATCTGTAAACAAACTTTTTTGTTTTTTTGATACAGATCTTGCTCTATCACCTGGGATGATACGCAGTGGCACAATCATGGCTTACTGCAGACTTGACCTCCCAGGCTCAAGCCGTTCTTTCACCTCAGCCTCCTGAGTAGCTGAGACCACAAGCACGTACCACCACGCCTGGTTAATTTTAATTTTTGTAGAGACGAGGTCTTGCTGTGTTGCTCAGGCTGGTCTTGAACTCCTGAAAGCAAGTGATTTGCCTGTCTTGGACACCCAAAGTGCTGGGATTACAAGCATGACCCACCGCGCCTGACCTGTAGATGAAACTTGATACTTCTAGGGCGCAACTTGATCTTACATAGAAAGGCTAATGATATCTGTAAAGGCAGTCATGAAAAAGAGATTCTGTTTGTTGGATTCATTTTAGGTTGCTTTCCTATGTTAAGCTTTTAGTGTCCACAATGTACAGACCATGTGTCTACAAAGCACTTTGAATTGTTTCTAAATATCCTCTTTCCCATTGGGAGTTTTGCATACAAACTTTTAATAAAACATTGTGTTAATAGTTTGAAAAGTATTTCTCAGATAAGCACCAAAGACTTAGTTTCTCTACTCATTTCTGCTTTTTTGAATTAATGCCATGGAGGCATGAAAATCAGTATACTCTGAATGTCTGAAGATTCAGGCTTCATAAGTAAGGACCATCAATTACAAAATAGTCTATTCATAATAGGATTGCAAAGGATTGAAAGTCACATTTCTTCTGTTAACTAGTATGCTGATGTAGAGTAGAGATGATGTATGAAGAAAACATTTGAGGTGGGGGGCGGCGGAAGAGACAAAAGGATACTTTGAATACAATAGAAAATAATTTTCTATAAGCTATCATCTCAATGAAAGATTTATATCTGCAACATATTGGAAGGTAAATTTTGGCTGAGGCCAATTTATTACAGCATGTCTCATAGTATATTAACTCCGAAGAATGCTTCATAAATGTGCCTGCTGAGGCTGGCTTCTCTGTCTCAACACTCCTTGAGAGTTACAGTATTGAGTGTACCTTCTTTGAAGCTTAGCACTATTTTATGATATAATATTATGGTTATGATTATAATATGTATTAAATGGCTAGTAAATACTTAACTAAGAGACATAGCAGCAATTGAACAATAGTTTTTACACTTACTGTAATGAAAGAATATCTGCAGGCCGGCTTCTAGAATAATCTAACAACTCTCACAGCTCCTCCTGCTAGAAGTGATGCACAACGTTATGGTTGATTCTACACTGTGACTTTCGAAGTCTTAAATTATCTTTTTCCTTTCAGTATTTGCCTTTCAGTATTTACCTCTGCTACTGGTCACTTGGAAGGAAGGCACTACTGACTTGCAGCAGCTCTGTCAGGTTTTGGGTTTTGCCAGCAGTGGTTTACTGTGATGTTAGCACTCTTGGCATGTAGTGGGAAGAAGCTGATGGCTGAGGTGGAAGAACGGCTTGAGTCTGGGAGGTCAAGTCTGCAGTAAGCCGTGACTGTGCCACTGCATATCATCCCAGTGGGGTGTGAGGCAGCATAACTCCAGTGGGATTTTTCTGGATCTTGGTCCTATGTGCTGTGTGACTAGCTGGTCTATCAGCGTCATGTGAGTGCCCATGGCCTACATGCATATGTTGGATACTCTTATTACATGACTCTTGGTGATTCATGAGTAATGCTTAAACTACTGTGAGTCCTCATTTTTGAGGGATTAAAAATACCCACCTTGCTGCACTGAAATAGCCAGACACAGCCCTTTTCACACATCCTGAAACCCAAAGATAGGCTGTTCTACATGGAATATCAAATTATTTTATAAAGCATAATAACTATAACACAGATAATGATAATAACAAACACTTTCATAGTTATTGGTGTGTGCTAAGCAAACATTTTATATATATTGATTTGTTAAAAACTCATAACCCTATGAGAATTGAGGCCAGAAAGGTTGTTACGTGGGTATTAATGGTAGGAGCCGGGATTTGAACCCAGCCAGTTATAGCTTTTATTCTTAACGATCATGCATAGAAACTAAAAGCTGAGATTCTGCAATCAGCCAAAGTTGGGTTTAAATGCTAGTAATGTGATATTTAACACTCAAGCTTTTAAAAAAAAAAAATCTGTAAAATGACAGTAAAAACATTTAACTGTATAATGTTGTTTTGGGAATTGTGATGTCCCTAACATAATGTTAGCTTAGTACTTATAATGATGGAAAATAAAGGCTATGCATTGATGGATATAAATATGTCTGCTATATATTTTGTACATTATGGGCACACAGGAGAGAAGGATTGTGGGAAAGAAGTGAGAAGTGCCCATATTCTTGTTTTAGAATATGCAGTTCAATCTTCTCCATAGGGTTACTAGAGCAGGGCTGTGTAGAGAGACTCTACCTCAGGCCTCTGCTTCAACTGACTGCATTTTTAGCAAGTTCACCTTACTTTATAGCTGACAGTCCTGGACCTTATTTAACTGGAAAACAGTAACTGTCAGACTAATTTCCTTTTGATGATAATGTGAATTTCCTTCTCTAATTGGATAATAGAATTACTGGGAATTTTGCTAATAGAAGATGGGATGTTCTGCTGAGGGCAGGAAGTGAGAGCAATGCACTGTCCCCTATGAGGGCTCACTGCACATGGATCCAGCCCACCAAATGGGTGGATTCATCAAAATCTGCAGAAGTGCCATCTCTCTTCCTTTGTTTTCACTTCCTTTGCTTTTGCTGGGAGTTTTTTGGTGGGAGTGCTATCCCCACAAACCGTAATTATCACCTTTTGCAGTAGTTTTGCTTTCCTTGACTAAATCATCCTGGGGCAGGTTATTATCACTAATAAGAGAGTCAACCTTATGGCCTTACATCTGGGTTTTCCATTAGTGAGCCAAAGCAGGAGACAAAATCTTGACTTTTCAAAAAACGATGTGTTTGCATCCTCCAGTTACTGCAGTGTTTACGTTTTTTACTACCTTTATATTTGTAAAAAGGAAGAACATCAGCTCAGAAAAGAGCAAGGCAAACCATAATTTATTTCCAAAGAAATTTTTACATTGATGAAATTATATGGTACACGTCTTTGCCAGTTTTGGTGCTCCTGGAATCTTCATAACAACCATTTGCTTAGAAAGATTTTTGTTTTCAATTTCTACTATTTGAGTGGTATGTCTTTCTTCCCATCCATCTCCAAGAAATGTATTGAATCACCTCTTAAAGTGTATGTGTGTATACATTTAAAGCTATCTGCAGTAAGGGCACAAATTCTAATTTTTAAAGTATGTGAGTCTGTGTTCTTGTTTGTTTATACTTTTAAATGTGGCCCAAGATATAAAAGGACTCTGGAAACAAAAGTTTCATATTTTGCACAATGTTGCAATTGAGGATTTTGGCAGACCATTCTAAGAAGTTACCTTAAGAATAAGGGTAGGAATGCAGGAAAAAAAAAAAAAAAATTGACTCAAACGTTTCTTGGATAGCCCTGAAAGAAAAACCTTAATTAATAATGAATGTTGTGTGGCACATTCATTATTCTAATGCGATCAGCAGTATATGCAGTAATTACACTTAGAGCAGCTCTTCACTACCAGATGAAAATAGTGAAGAATTAGGGTAGCCTACGTGTGACTTAGGCTTACTACTATTTGTCTTAACACAGAAGTGCTCTTTTCAGTTCTCCTAGCCTCTAAAAGCACGAGTCTTTAAAAGTTGCCATGCTGGTGCTGTCTGTAGTGGTTCAATAAGAATTGAAGTGACTGTCCTCTCTTCCCAGTTGGTGCTAAGCCTCAACCTGTATGTATTTCTAACTTGTAGAGTCCCTGGCCATGGAAGGTGTGGAAGTTCTTTAGACTTGTCTCTCTGTTACTTATAGGAGGGATTCCAGAAATTCAAGAACCACGTTCACATTGACCATATCTCAGGCTTTCTGAGAGTTTGGACTTATTTCATGAGCAACACCATGAAGAAATATGACTTTGTTGGTCAGGCATGGTGGTTCATACCTGTAATCCTAACAAGTTGAGAGGCCAAGGCAGGAGGAATGCTTGAGTTTGGGAGTTGGAAACCAGCCTGGGGAGGGTAGAAAGACCCCCATCTCTTGGGGGGTGGGTGGCGTAGGAGGGAAATACCCCTTAAAAGAAATGACTTTGTCATGTTTTTAATTGGCTATAACCTTGACATATGGGCCACCATAGGATGTGAAGAAACCTGGCTGAACAGAAAGATGGAATGGTACAAGGAATATCTGACCTTTTACAAATCCTTGAATATAGACGTCTCTGTTCTGTTTTCTTCCTGGACAAAGAGTTGTTTGGGTGGGTTCTTCCTACATGCCTCAGCAATATTGCATGATAAGTGAAAGAGGGCTCTGGAGTAATAAAAAAAAAATTGCGGTTTGGGTTCATTTACCAGCTGTGTGATCTTGGACAAATCAGTTTAAGGCTTTGTTTCTTCTGCACAATGGGAATAATTAGGGGTATTATTGGATAGACACCCATTAGCAGCCTAGTAAGCCATAGTGCAGCACTTGTGAAGAAAGTAGCACCAAGGATAACATCATGTGGAAAAGCTCAGTGCGTTTCAGTCTGTCTGGAAAGTTGTGAACAATGCAGCCCATAGCATTTGATTTTAAACAAATGAAATCCCAAATGTAAAAAGTAATCCTACCAAGAACTATAAATTTTAGTTTTTGATCATATCTCATGACGTTTTGTCTTTGAAGTTCCTATCTACATATGTTCCTATCTTTCATTTAGATTATCCTCCAAACTAGGTTATGAGTCATTCATGCTAGAAGTGATACATGCTCTACCCAACTAAAAGCAGGGGTCCTAGCACCTAGGATGTCTACATTGGAAGCTTGTCTGTTCTGCTTACTAAGCAGCCTTGGGCAAGGTACTTAGCTTCCTTGTGCTTCAGTTTTCCCATCTCCCAAATGGGAAGAATCATAGCCCCCATTAGGTTAGTTGTGAGTATTATGAGAAACTCACATCTGAAATGCCATTAAGTGCTTTCTATGCATTTCTCGGCATATAGTAAACATTTAGCAAATGTTACCTGTTGCTTACCCACCCCCATCTCTATAAATATACAGTTAATGTTTAATATTCATTTGCCTTTTCATCAGAATATTTTGTGGCTGAATAAAATATTAGCACTGATAGTGTGGAGTGTATGAGGGGAATCAGGCAAACGTGAACTGATGTAGGGGACACTAAAGGACAAGACCAATCATTTTATGGCCTGTCAGAAATCGGGAGGTCAAGGAGAGCAAAGTGGTTAAACATCCTAGAGTGTATGTTGGGAAAGAGTTGCAGGATGGAGCTTCTATGTTGCTCACCATCTTCAGGCTGCCCAGAATCTGGGGCATACCCATAGGGCTCAACTTTCCTGAACCCCCACTTGATTCTGGAGCTCTACCAATTGCACAATGTTGCAATTGAGGATTTTGGCAGACCATTCTAAGAAGTTACAGAAGTAGATGGGGGAGAGTGGTTGAGAATTTGCCAAAGGAGATTGTTGGCATGTGAGACTAGAGGGCTGCAAAGAATACAGGTCCCAGGCCCACCTACAGCCCAGTTAGACTTGTGAGGGAGTAACCTTGTGGAGAGACAAATGATGGGTTAAGCCATCCCTGCATATCAGCAGGGAATGTTACAGGACCAAAGTAGCCAGATGAAGGAGGATATGTTTCTCAAGGAGCCCAACTCATCCACCCAGCGAAGTAAAAAGCCCCTTTTCTAATTCACTTGAATGTCCTCTGAGAAAAATAAAAGAGGGATATAGGTAGCATTCCCTCTCTGCTCAACCTAGTACACTTTTAGGGAGAGAATGGACTGGAGGTAGGAGGCTTAGGGCTATCTGAGAGATGTGGTGCATTGTAATCCAGAAAGCTGAATCCATCACTAAAGACTGTGTAAAGCTTAGTCCAGTTGATGGTATAAACTGCTCAGTTGTTTGTTTGCACCAACCAGATAGAACTTATGAAAGTGGCCAGATTAAGACAAAATAAATATGTTCTCTGCATTTTCCACTTAGCACTGCATTAAATTTTGCAACCTCAATCAGTAGTTAAGATATGAGTTTTTTGAGAATTTGTCTGTGAGTATTTTATAAAGAGAATGGCCAAAACATATTCATTTCTTTCTCAAAGGAATCAGTGACCCTGACTCCTGGAATTATGATTCTAGCAGATTTATGAAGGAATCCTTAGAGTATTTTATCTGAGAATGTAATTCTTAGTGTAAGAGCCAGTCGTTACCACTGCATTTGTTCCAGCATGTATGCATGTGTAACACATACTATTACAAGAAATGTGAGAGACATACCCCCGAAATATCTTAAATTCAGTTGATGACCTAACATAATATAGGTATAGATGTCAGAGATCTAAAGCAATGAGTAGTTACCCTGCCTGCCATTGGCCTATCACTGTGCTATAATGTTGTAAGTGGTGTTTTGGCAATTGCTTTTCATTCAGGGTAGTATTCTCTGACTCTTAACAGTGACCACATTTGAAGTAGCTGACTCGAGAGAATTCTGTGCGTTTCCTGTACCAGACATGTATAATACCAGAGTGATGTTTAGTTATCAGGGGCTAAAGTCCGTTTGATATTTGCCCAAAGGATCCTTTAAATGAACTCCAGTAACGGTGGGACACCTGCTAATTGACAACTTTACAATGGTTTTTCCATCAATAGAATGGAACTAATTTGCATCTAAACCATGTTGGGAGATTGTGTTACCAATTCAATGTCTTGATCTTGACAAGCATTCTGGTAGTAGTCCCTGGGAGACATTTTAAGAAAGACCGTACTTATATTTGGTTACGTGGGTTTATTAAGTAAACACCTCAAAATTGAGGAATAAACTAAACATTTAAAATGAACTGTTTAATATTCATTTAAATGTTTGAAGACATTGACAGCTTTAGTTTTGCCACCTACTCTGTGCAACATGCTTTGGGACACAGAGATAAATAAGATGTGGCTCTTCACTGCAAACAGCTTACCCTGATGACATAAAAAATGCCTGTATATGTAATACTGATTTAACTTTTTTTCATTAAAGACAGGGTCTTGCTTTGTTGTCTAGGCTGGATGGAGTGCAGTAGATCATAGCTCACTGCTGCAACCTCATACTCCAGGGCACAAGTGATCCTCCTGCCTCTACCTCCTGAGTAGCTAGAAGTACAGATGTGCAACAGCAGGCCTCACTGATGTTTTTTTTTTTTAATTTTGTAGAGATGGGGTCTCACTATGTTGCCTAGGTTGGTCTCAAACTGCTGGCCTCAAGCAATCCTCCTATCTTAGTCTCCCAAAGTACTGGAATTACAGTCGTGAGCCACCGTGCCCAGCCGTAAAATGGTTTTTATGGATGAAGTCATGTGCATTTTCCAGGAGAAATGTTTATAACACTTTCACTTGCTTTTCAGATAAAGCCAGTGACTACAAAAGCTCAAAACAATTGTAGTTCTAGTGTACCTAACACAAGCCTGTGCTTTTATTCTATCTGAAATATTTGTTGAACAAATAAATGAACAAATAACTGAACAGAAAGAGATGGCAGAATCCTATTCAAATGATTAGAAATTATTTCCTCTACATTTTGTCTTTGAGAGTCTTTGTGTGAATTGCTTTATTTTTTATAATTTCAACTTTTATTATAGATTAAAGGATACATGTGCGTGTTTACCTGGGTTTATTGCATGATGCTGAGGTTTGGGGTACAAATGATCCTATCACCCAGGTAATGAGCGTAGTACCCACTAGGCGATCTTTCAGCACACTACCCACTCCCCGTCCCCAGCCCTACCTCTCTCTACCATCTAGTGGCCCCATCTTTGTGTCTGTGTATTCAATGGTTAGCTCCCACTTATAAGTGAGAACATACGCAATATTTGGTTTTCTGTTCCTGTGTTAATTCACTTAGGATAATGACCTCCAACTTCATCCATATTGCTACAAAGGACATGAATTTATTCTTCTTTCTGGCTGCATAGTATTCTATGGTATATAGGTACCATATTTTCTGTAGTCCACTGTTGGGTACTGAGGTTGAGTCCATGTCTTTGCTATTGTGAATAGTGAGTACATGTCTTTTTGGTATAATGATTTATTTTCTTTTGGATATATACTCAGGAATGGGAATGCTTTTTGAACAATAATTATTCAGAAAGTTCTGTGACTTAGCCAGTTTACTCTTGGCTAGCGATGATAAAATAATACCAATATAAATCAGTTACTTAGCATATTTGTAGAGTAACCATAATATATCAATTATGTGCTTAGGGGTCAGAGAAGCAGAAACGAGGAAGATAAAGTACTTACACTCATGGAGACCAGTATCCAATGTGAGCAAAATAATATGGTAGAAGCTATGGGGGAGGTCTGAGCTAAATATATGGGTTAAAAGGAGAGTCAGATGAGGTTTGTCAAAAGAAGTAGCATTTGAATTGAGTTGAAGAACATATGTGGAAAGACCTTTGCTTTAGCCAGGGAGATGTACTTAGTTTATCCAATAGATTTACTAAGTTATATAGGATAAAAATGATTGATATAAGACTTAATCTGTTTTATGACATTTAGGAAAGTTAAGCTGCCTATTGATTACCAGGTGATATGCTAAGTTTCACAAGAATCATTTAATCAACTATTTAAATGGTGTAATCTCTACTTTTTTCAAATGAAGACACTGAAGCTCAGAATTCCATGGATTGTCTCATATCACACAGCTAATTCATTAAATAGGTAAAATAGGTAAAAATAGATTTGGTCAATATATTTAGTTTACAGCCAGCTTCCAGTTATATTTGATACTGCTTTTATTAATCCTTAGCTCTGAATTAGTGGCTCTCAATTTTGTTGTACATCAGAATCACCTGGAAAGTAGGTTAAAACACAGACTACTTGGTCCTACCTCCAGAGTTTCTGTTTCAGAAGGACGAAGGTGAAGCTCTGGAGTTTGGGTTCACAAGCCACACATTGGACGACTGTTCTAGATTAAAGCTTATTTATCTAGGTATAGATGTTTAAAATGCACTCAGGGATTAATGCAAAATTTGCATATTTTTTCTCTTTCTATATGCTTATTATCTTTATCTCACTTGCTTCTTACAATTGGGTCTTTTAAAAGAGACTGAACCCTTTGGGATGGCTACTATCAAACAGAAAAATAACAAGTATTGATAAGAATGTGGAGAAATAATCTTTGCGCATTGCTGGTAGGAATATAAAACGGTGCATTTGTGCTGGAAAACGGGGCAGTTCATCAAAAAATGAAGCACAGAATAACATCCAGCACTTCCACAACCAGGCATACACTCCCAAAAACTGAAAGCAGGGACTCAAACAGATATTTGTACACGCGTGTTTATTGCAGCATTATTCACAATAGCCAAAAGGTGGAAACAAATCATATCTATGAAAAGATGAATGGATGAACAAGCTGTGGTCTATACATACAGTGGAGTATTATTTCGTCTTAAATGGGAATGAAATTCTGTTACATGATACAACATGTATGAGCCTTGATGACATTATACTAAGTAAAATAAGTCAGACACAAAAGAAAAATATTGCATTATTCCACTTACATGAGCAACCTAGAATTGTGAAAATCCTTAGAGATGAAGTTGAATCATGGTTACCACTGGCTGGAGAAAGGGGAGAAAAAGGAGTTATTATTTAACAGGTACAGAGATTTTTGGTGGTGGTGTTTTTTTGTTTTTGTTTTGAGATGGAGTCTTGCTCTGTTGCCCAGGCTGGAGTGCTGTGGCATGATCTCGGCTCACTGCAACCTCTGCCTTTCAGGTTCAAGTGATTCTCCTGCCTCAGACTCCTGAGTAGCTGGAATTACAGGTGCATGCCACCACACCCGGCTAATTTTTTGTATTTTTAATAGAGAAGGGGTTTCACAGTGTTAGCCAGGATGGTCTCGATCTCCTGACCTCGTGATTCACCCACCTTGGCCTCCCAAAGTGCTGGGATTACAGGCACCAGTCACTGCGCCCGGCCCCCGTGCAGATTTTTAGTTGGGATGATAAGTTCAGGAGATGGACAGTGGTGATGGTTCCACAACATTGTGGATATGTTAATGCCACTGAACTGTGTGCTTAAAAATACTAAATTTTGTGTTGTATATTTTGATACAATAAAAAAAATGAAGAATATTGCACATACCCTTTCTCTTTCTCTTCCTATTTCTCCCAAGCTCATTAGAATAGGCTAGATAGTCGTGTTTGTTTGAAATGAACTTGGAATGGGGCAGTATAGTCTCCTACAATGGAAAAGTAGACCTCTGTTTTAGAAATGTCTCATACCAAGACTTGAGCTGTTATGAAAACTGAACTAGAAAAATAATGGACACATTGAACTTGCCCAGAAGTTAACCCTTCACATTCAACCACTGGCCAGGCTTTCAGGAAAAGAACACATCTTGATTTGTCTGAATGGAAAGCCACTGTCGGTAACTTTAGCTCATGGAAAATGACTGGAAGTCAGAGGCTGTCTGATTTGGCATCCCTGAAGTCTGTCTCTGACACTTATGTCTAAATTAGACTGCTGCTAATTAGATAAACGTGTAAAGCCAGCATCATGCCCTGTCTCTCCTCCTCCATAAAGCAGGACATTGCCATTTTGGGTAGTTGTCTGTATCTATCATTTCATAATTTCTAACCTTAGGCATAGCTGTTTAACTCAATTAAATGTGACCAAAATGAACCTCGCCAAAAAACCTAATAGTAAAATAAATATAAGGAGTAAAACGCTCGGGGCGATTTTTGCAGCTCAAGTTAGGGCTATTAATTTTGGACAGCATATGTAGTTTTTGACTTCTTTCTTCAAAAGAAGTTTCTTTCGTCTGAATTACACTTTTGCAAAAGGAGAGATGGCTCCTGGATTGAAATATCTCACCTCTATTTTAATAATAAATTCATCACTTTGAAGTGACCAAGTTACTTCTTCCTTGCAAATTCTGTAACTGTAAACTATAAAAGTATAGAAAAGATAGAATACTATAAATCACTAGAAGCTATATTTGTTAAAATATGATTTGTTACAAGATTAATATTTGATACAATAATAACTTTATGTGGTAGTTATTCTTTTTCTAGGCCTTCCATTCCTTTTTATACTCAATGAAATCTTAAAACCAGAGTGCCTTCTGTCCAGAGACCATCACAGTATTTTCCATAGAACACAATGCTCTGGGGAATTTTTTTCTTAAAAGAAATGTTTTGTTACAATTTTGGTAAATAGGTTTAAATAAAACTTTAAAAGAAACTGCAGGACATCTAAGAACCTTTCTTTGCTAATTTGCCTTGTGAATTGCCAAGAAGAAATTTGTCAATACAGTCATTCGAAACGTATTCACTATGGAACCTTTTTATTTTCCCAGAGGCATCTCATGGAAGTGGGAGAAAATAAAATGGATGTTGAGAAAGTTAGTCCAACTTCTTTCATCAGACAAATGGAGGAAAGAAACACTTTAGACCTCATGGTTTATTTGGCATTACGTAATTTTTAAAAAAGATTATTTTTCACTTTGGGATAGAAAGGCCATGGAGTTAGGAGTCAAGCCCAGAGTTAGAGTCCCCACGTTGGTGGCCTGTCACCTACAGACACTGCTGTGACTGATGCTTCATCATGTGATTAGGGCATTGCTTTCTCTCATACCCAATGCACTGGATGGTTTTGAGCAAGAGAGAACATGCTTGTGAAATAGCTTTGCAAAGTAAATAGGAAATAAATGAAAAAATATTAATAAATTATAAATATATATGATATATAATAAATAGGAATAAATGATTTATATAAATAGGAATAAATAACTAAGAATAAATTACAGGAATAATTTCAGAGTGTTAGCACTGAAATTATCAGTACAATTAGACTATAGCTTTAATATTACTATGATTATATCAAGATAGAAATTTTACATGTAGTGTAATTACATAGTATAATCATAGCAATATTTGAAAAATAACCTTATGCATAGAACAAATATTGGAAGGCATAATGCCCACATGTTGGCAATATTTTATTTTGGTAAGAATTTGGGGTGAATACTTGCTCTTCTACTTTTCTATTTTATATACCAATTGTAGTACATAGATTTCGTATTCTAATCAGCTCTATTTTCTAGAAATTCCCCCTTCCCCTATAGTTGATATATTGGCCCCAGAAACCCTACTATGGTAGCTGTATTTAGCTTTTTGCTGTAATGCTTTTAGCATTTGGTTTTTGTCCTTCTTGTTGCAAACATGGCTGCTTCTCCACCAGGCTGCACACCACATTCTAGGTAGGAAGGGTGGAGAAATCTACTTTTTGGAAGGCTTGTGTTTCTACTCAGGAACAGAGGGCTCTTCTCCGTAAACTTCCATGTACAACTCATTGGCCAAAATTGTTTCATGACCACCTCTGGCTTGAAGGTGGCTTGAAAAATCAAGTACTCAAGGTTTTCAAAGTGTGTTCCGCAGACCAGCAGCAGTAGCGTGATCTAAGATCATTTTAGAAATGTGAATTCTCAGGCCCTGCCCCTGACCTTCCACTGGGACCAGTGACTTAATTTTCGGGGCCTGGTACACAATGGAAATGTGTAGCTCTTTCTTCAATCACTATTACAAATTTCAAGATGACAGCAGAACATTAAACTAAGCATGGAGCCCTTTGAAGCAGGCGGCCCTGTGTGACCGCACAGATCACATGCACATGAAGCTAGCCCTACCTTCTGTCATGAAAAGAGTAAGTCCTCCAGGTGATTCTGTGGCATATTCACAGGCTTGAGAACCACTGAAGGAGTGCATTTGGCAGCCTAGAACAGGTACTCGATTATCTCCCAGCACTTCCAGCTTCTTGAGAAATGTACCAGGCTGTTTGTGGAAAGGTTCCATCACCAGCCAGTCATGTGAGAGGCCGAATATTATATGGTTTTCTTTGCCATTGGTGAAAAGTATCTCCTGACATCTGTCTGTCTCCCTCACTGGGGACAAAAGCCTAGTGGGAACTGAGTAGGGCCCAGAGGAGTTTCTGTCGGCCAACAGCTGTGGCCAAGGATAAATTCCAGACTAATAAGCTGGGTAGTGTTCTCCCCTGATGAATGGTTGTTTCGAGGAGAAAAAAAAATTGCAGATGAGCCTTCAATGAAAGTGAAATTAAAGTCATTTATCCCGGATCATTTGGAAATCTCAACTCCCTTCTTAAAGAAGGAAAATATAATAAAGCTCCCTCATAAAGATATAAAATATTTAACATGTGACTTCTGCTTTGTACCAACATCACCTCTTAATGGTTCCATTATTTTGTTATGTTTAAGTTCAGTGAAAAATTTAGGAAGGGTGGCAAATGTTTTAACCCAAATTGGGATTTTTTTTTTTTTTTTTGCCTGAATTCTGTGATTACATCATTGGCACATTTATATTGCAAGACATTTTTACGATATAAGCATTTTTTCATTTGGACAGCAACCATAATAAATTGAAATAAAATTCAGTCTTGATTGATGTTGTAAGTGTCATGTACAGGGCAAGTCCCATCTATTAAGTGTGGTTTGCCAGGGCAGCAATAATAGTAGCATTTGAATGTTTTTCTTATTAAGGAGAAAAATGGTCAGTAACATCAGTTTGGTAGACCCCAAGGATTGTGGTAAATGGAAAATGCCTGCAGCATGTGTAACTCCTTCCCTGGCTTTAGGATGAAGGTGGTCAGAAGTCTGAAGGAATTGTTTTCCTTTTTAAAAAAATTAGGATAAACTATTACAGTTTATGGAATGAAAGAGAGAGGGTGATTACAACATAATGGAGTGTACCATATTCATCTCTTTGAAATATGACCTCACCCGGCCTTTTCCATTTTACAATCGATTCTCTCATTCCCTTAATGAACCTTTGCATTCATGAGTCTTCCTTGCAAGTATGCACATGAAGTATTGCTGGAGCAAAGAATAATTGTCTGCCAAGTAAGTAAGAACAAAGTGCCTCTCTTGTCATTTGGTTCAATAACATTAGAAACTGTTAATGCATCACGTTGGACACCGTATTGTTTTGCTTAATAATTATCTAATTTGCCAAAGCTTGCTTTAAAAAAAGAAGTTGTTTGAAAACTAGCACAATAGAGTTGTTTGCCTATTTCTCTAAAGATGGGATGAGAGAGCTGATGCAAACACGTTTAAGCACAACTTCTTAAATGTTGCTAAGCATGTCTCATTTGAGCACAGCAGCACACTCAGTTTGAGCAGTGATACCATGAAAGTGATGTTAAAATAAAATTGCAGGGGAAAGTTGGATGATTGTAATAGGAAGGAATATGAGAGAATAAATAATAACTCTTAGTTTTAAAAATAATTCATTTACATAATATGGGATGCATACATACAAGTTTCATTGATCCAATATTGGAAGACAATATGGTAAGTTTCCCATAACCCAACCAGGACTTAAAATATGTTAGAGTCTCATCTTTTGTTTTTTTCCCTCCACTAGAAGGAATTTAACTATGCTCTGTTAAATACTCATTAAGTTTATGGCTCTTGGAATAAATTGGATAAAAAGCTTGGTGTAAATTGATGGCCAATGGCGTTAAAAAGAAAGAACAGTGTCCAAACATTTTTGCACATAACAGCTATATAATGACTTCAGGGACAGTGTCCCTTCCTGGGAAACTGGGAGCTGCAATTGTCAATGAATGATTGGGTATTTAAAGGAACCCAGGAGTATTGTGGGTGGACATAAACCAATTAAGAATTTCTTCAAAGGTACCATATGACCCAGTCATCCCATTACTGGGTATATACCCAAAGGATTATAAATCATGCTGCTATAAAGACACATGCACACGTATGTTTATTGTGGCACTATTCACAATAGCAAAGACTTGGAATCAATCCAAATGTCCATCAGTGACAGACTGGATTAAGGAAATGTGGCACATATACACCATGGAACACTATGCAGCCATAAAAAAGGATGAGTTCATGTCCTATGTTAGGGACGTGGATGCAGCTGGAAACCATCATTCTCAGCAAACTATCACAAGAACAGAAAACCAAACACCACATGTTCTCACTCATAGATGGGAATTGAACAATGAGATCACCTGGACACGGGAAGGGGAACATCACACACTGGGACCTATTGTGGGGAGGGGGAGGGATGGCATTGGGAGTTATACCTGATGTAAATGACAAGTTGATGGGTGCCGCACACCAACATGGCACATGTATACATATGTAACAAACCTGCACATTGTGCACATGTACCCTAGAATGTGAAGCATAATAAAAAAAAAAAAAGAATTTCTTCAAAGAAAATAGAGGGAAAGAAGGCATTATGAGGCCCCTATCTGAAAGGAGAACAATAGAACAAACCCCAAATCTATGTGGATTTCATCTATATTTATATTTATATTTTTTACTTTTTTGAGACAGGATCTCACTATGTTGCCCAGGGCTGGCCTGGAATTCCTAGCCTCAAGTGATCCTCCTGCCTCAACCTCCCTACTAGCTGGGACTACAGGGAAGTGCCACTGGGGCCAGTTCAGGGATTTTAAAAAATACAAATGTAAGCACGTTATTATCAAAGCCTTTGGTAATCAATTCTTAGACACATATAAAAATACACAGTATGCTCAGATTTTGAGAGTGAATAAAGTTTTAAATACCAGTCTAGCATGTCCATTAGCTCTGCTTTCTCCATGTAAGTTATCCTTCCTGTGATGCCTAGCTCACCTTAATTCAGGGAGCCTTTGCTGACTAGAGGGGATTCCTCTGAGCTGTCACTTGTCAGAATAGCAGTTTTAAGATGTACAGTCATTAGGCCATTACGTAGGGCCAATATCTTGTTGAGCATTTACTATACCAGGTGCTAAGCATTTATACATATAACGTATTAATAATAATGGTGCAAAATCAACTTCAGTTTTTGCCATTAAAAGTAATGACCAAGACCGCAATTACTTTTGTACCAACCTACTATATTTATATATAGAAAATATAAATATATAATATATACAACATATAAATATATAACATATATAACATA
>NW_012117500.1:2565680-2602028 GCF_000951035.1 Colobus angolensis palliatus | reverse complement strand
TTTCACCATGTTGGCCAGGCTGGTCTCGAACTCCTGACCTCAGGTGATCCACCCACCTCGGCCTCCCAAAGTGCTGGGTTTACAGGCATGAGCCACGTGCTCAGCCTAGTGACTTGTTTCTAATATGAGAATATGATGGTAGTGACTGTGTGTGATTTCCAAAACTTGGTCGCAAAACATATTGAGACTTCTATTTGGTTTTCTTTCTTAGATCACATGTTTTGGGGAAAGTCAGCCAACATGCCATGAGGACACTCAAGCAGCCCTAGGAAGAGTCCTACCTTGCAAAGATCTGAGGCCTCCTGCTAACAGCCAGCAGGCAATTAAGGTCTTTGTGATGATTAATTTTATGTGTCAACTTGACTAGGCTAGATATTTGGTCATACATTATTCTCTGTGTGTATGTGAGAGTATTTTCAGATGAGATTAACATTTGAATCAGTAGGCTGAGTAAAGCAGATTGCCCTCCTAATGTGGGTGGGCCTCATCTGATTGATTGAAGACCTAAATAGAACAAAAATGCTGAGTAAGATGGAACTACTTCTACCTGACTACTTGAAGTTAAACATTGGTCTTTTCCTGCCTTAGAACTCCAACTGCCAGCTTTTGGACTGGAATCAACACCACCAGCTCTTCTGGTTCTCAGGTCTTCAGACTTGGACTGGAACTACATCATTGACTCTCCTGGATCTCCAGCTTGCTGACTGCAGATCTTGGGACTACTCAGCTTCGATAATCATGTAAGTGAGCCAGTTCCTTATAATAAATCTCTCTCTCTCTCTGTGTATATGTGTGTGTGTGTATATATATATGTACTTAGAATTGCCTTTCCATATAAATATGTAATATATATAACATATAAAAAATAAGGAAAGAACAAAGAAACATATATTTTATCTAACTTCATAACCATTATATGAGATTGATGCTCTTATTATCTCTGTTTTAAAGATTCAGGAAGGTTAAGTGGCTTGTCCGCATTCCTACGTCTGGGAAGTAGCAGGTCTAGAATTTGATCACAGATGCATGTGTCCCTAGAGATCTACTGCTTCCAAAATACATTTTTGTATTTCCGTTAGGTTAAGTTACATGTGTGGCATGCCTCCCTACTAACTCGTGAATGCTTCAGGGAGAACAGGTCAACCAACGAGGTAGAATTTTAATTTCCAGGGAATCACTTTCAGAGTAATTTCACATCCATCCTCAGTTGACACCAGGTTTTTTTGTTTTTCTACTTTTTGTCCACCCTGCAGAAGAAAGGAACAGTTTTCACCCTCCAAATCTTGCCTTATTTGGCAGTGCTTTAAGATTTAGACATGTTCTGTTGGGGACAACATGAGGATGATAAAAATGGATAATTTGGTTTGGGTTGGGAATTTTATGAATTTGTATGTATTGTACAGTGAACCGAGGATGATGAGACTGCTCACTGACCTCCCCCTTTTATCTCCTGATATGTCAAAGACTACTCTCGGCTTTGTCTCTTTCTCTCTCTCAAATAAAGATTAATATGGTCATTATAAAAAATGCTCACTGACATGTTTTGAAATGGAAAAAGTTTCATTTTACCTTTCTTGATAAAAATGAGTCTAATTTGGTTGGTTTGACAGTGAGGGCTGGCTTTTCCAATCTGGTTATATGGTGGATGTTTTATGTTAACTATGTATACTAAATCTGCAGTTTAAGGGTTTTAGCAAAAATATAAAGTTCATAATAAGATCAAAGTATTTGATTATCTTTATATTGGTAAGAGTGTTTCTAAACTAATTTTTTCAAGCCTTTCAAAATATATTGAGAGAAACAAGGCGCCTCTAAGCTGAAGACTAACAGGAATAACTGTTATTTGAAAAATCTTGGGAAAACTGTTTTGACATGCTTTCAAATTTTACACAAGAATTTATGAAAAATCTCCAAGTAGTAAATAAATTTTTAATACGTATTTTAATAACATAATTTTAATACTTAATTTCTGACATAGATAACTGTAATGATAACTTTAAATGATTATTTTGTCTTACAATACGATAGCATTTTGGCCAAAGAAAATAAAATGATGCATTGGGACAGAAGTAGGAAGAAATAATAAGCATAAAAATATGACATTAAGACAAACCTCTATGTGAAGTAGAGGAAGGGAAACACTAGTATAAGAAAAAGTAACAACGTAAAATTTCTGTTAGATGAGTTGTGCATGTATTTGAAATTGGTAAGTATTAAGTTTCCCTAGTGTTTAGAATCTATTAAATACAATTTAAAAGTTGTTTCTTTTGTACTTGTCAATATAATCATAAATATGTTTAATATTTTCAACCATTTCAATGTATGCTGAAAATCTTCAGATGTCAGCTTAATATGAAAGGGGGTGCATGGTCCATCAAATGTGTGTTAGGAATTATGCAAACAACACATTCAGAAGACTTTTGTCTCATGCTGCTCTGATCTTGTTCAACATCCAGCATGGTGTCTTTAGGGCTTTAAGATATTGACGTTCAAGTGGAAAGTATCATGTCTCTGATAAATATTGACGTCAGGGCCAATAAAGGAAGCATATTTTAAGGAACGTTAAAACTTTGTTTCCAGTAACTTGAGAAGACTGAAATACGTTCTCTATACATTTTTAAAAGAATCTTTAGGATTAATAACAAAATCTTCATTGCTATAACATCGAATTTTAATGTGATAAGTTATAAGATGTAGTGATCTAGATACCTAAGTCACAGGTACTAAAAGTAAAAACCATATTTCTGAAGGAATGTGACCACCAGGTCATATATGAAATCTGATTATAAAGTTGGCCTTGGTTTCTACCTGTGTCTTGTGGAATGAATCTTTTCCCAAAAGGTGAAGGAAATGGTGATTTTAGAAACAACAAATGCTGATTTTAGAAACAACAACGCAATTGTCATATTCTTCATTCTGGCTCTTACTAACCAACCAAGGACTACACTTGAGCAAGTTCTTGAACTTCCAACTGTCTTATCTCTAAAATGATAATATTGGCTTAATATGGCCATTTTGAGTATTACATGATGTAATGAGTATGTTAGTCTAAGTCCCCTGAAAAACAGACACCAAGATGGGGTTAAATGTGCAAGGATGTTACTAGAAAATGCCATGAAAACAACCCCATCAAAAAGAAGGCAAAGGATATGAACAGACACTTTTCAAAAGAAGACATTTATGCAGCCAACAAACATGAAAACTCATCACTGGTCATTAAAGAAATGCACATCAAAACCACAATGAGATACCATGTCATGCCAATTAGAATGGCAATCATTAAAAAGTTAGGAAACAACAGATGCTGGAGAGGATGTGGGGAAATAGGAATGCTTTTACACTGTTGGTGGGAGTGTAAATTAGTTCAACCATTGTGGAAGACAGTGTGGTGATTCCTCAAGGATCTAGAACTATAGAGATATCATTTGACCCAGCAATCCCATTACTGGGTATATACCCAAAGGATTATAAATCATTCTACTCTGAAGACACACGCACATGTATGTTTATTGTAGCACTATTCACAGTAGCAAAAACTTGGAACCAACCCAAATGCCCATTAATGATAGACTGGATAAAGAAAATGTGGCACATATACACCATGGAATACTATGCAGCCATAAAAAACGATGAGTTCATGTCCTTTGCAGGGACATAGTTTGCTGAGAATGATGGTTTCCAGCTTCATCTAACAGGAACAAAAAACCAAACACTGCATATTCTCATCTGTAAGTGGGAATTGAACAATGAGAGCGTATGGGCACAGGGAGGGGAACATCATACACGGGGAGGGATAGCATTAGGAAAAACGCCTCATGTAGATGATGGGTTGATGGATGCAGCTAAACCACCATGGCACATGTATACCTCTGTAACAAACCTACACATTCTGTACATGTATGCCAGAACTTAAAGTATAATAAAAATAATGAAGGCCTTTACTACAGGGCTATAGAAGGTGAATCTGTGACTTGTTTATTTTACAGATGGTAGAGTGAATAGCCATCTCTTCTTTACCCTAGGCCCTGGGGGGTTTGTGATTTGGTAGTTTCAAATGTAATGACAATAATAAAAATGAGTTCTCTAAAAAAACAAAACAAAAACAAATCCAATTCTATGTCTGTTTGACTCATTATCTTAAGGCCAAATGCACCCTTTTAGCACAAGACAAAAATACCTCTGCTTACTTTACACATCTGACCACATCTCTTCTCACACTGCTCATCTTTCTGCTGCAGTAACACTGGTGATACTCATTATTGATGGACTGACTCATTCCTTTCTACGGATGTCCACAGGCCACAGTTCTGACCAGTGAGACACTGGGGGAGATTACTAGACAGAGTTTTTGAACAAGCTTTCCTTTCCTGATTTAAAAAAGGAAAAGGAGAGTTTGAATTTCTAAGCATTTTGTTTATTGCCCTTCTTTCCTTCTTCCTACCTGCTTAAAGAAGCCTGGAGGTGCAGTAGTCATCCTGAGTGAGACAAAATAATGAGGAAGGGTAATCATAGATATAACTGGGACCTGGGTCTTTGAAAGCATCACTGAGCAGCTGCACTGGCTAAGGATGTTTGTCAGACTTCCTATATGAATTTGATTAATACCTACTTATACTATTTAGTTATATTTTCTGTTACTTGCCATGGTATGCAATCTTGACTATTTTACCATGGTTTTATTTCATTCATCAAAGCAATTAATACTTGATGCTTTGTTAATTTCCTTGTTAAAACTAGACAAGGTACTGAACTCTGATGCTGACTTTTTCTAGTCTGTTGTGCACAAGGCATAGGTAAGATAAGACCTGGGATACCAAAGTGGGGTCTTAGTTCCTCTCAGAAAATACAGTACTAACAAAATTAGAACAAATGAATGAATGTTGACACAGCCAATAAGCATGAGGACCTAGGCTAGGCAGGGTGGGTTTCACAGATCAGGAGGGGATGTCGTGGCCACATTTTGGTTTTAGAAAACTTGCTATAGCTAGTAGCTGGGTGGAAGTAGCCTATTTGGGAGGGTATAGGAGGTTTCAGGGAGAGTTTCTGGAGCTTAGGACTGGAATGATTTCTGGGTTTAGAGAAGAATGGATGGATCCTAGTGTTTGGATTGACTTGGATATAGCAGATGCAGGCAGAATGAAAATTCATAATGCTTCGGATTTTTGGCTTAGACAAAAATAATATGACAAATGACAGAGTCAAGGAGCACCATTTAAAGACAGTATAGTTGAGATTGTTGTAACAAAAGTACTTGAGTGTGAATTGGAATACTGCCCTTTATTAGATTTATGGTTTTGGGAAGGCTAACTTCTCTAATCTTCAATATTCCTATCTTTAAAGCTACACTGGCTGGGAGTGGTGGCTCACGCCTGTAATCCCAGCACTTTGGGAGGTTGAGGCAGGCAGATCACCTGAGGTCAGGAGCTCGAGACCAGCCTGGCCAAGGTGGTGAAACCCTGTCTTTACGGGAAAAAAAAAAAAAAAAAATAGCTGGGCATAGCGGCGGGTGCCTGCAATCCCAGCTACTTGGGAGGCTGAGGCAGGAAAATCGCTTGAACCTGGGAGACTGAGATTGTGCCACTGTGCTCCAGCCTGGACAACTGAGCGAGACTGTGTCTCCTTAAAACTACACTAATCGTGTGTGACAATTCACAAGAAACCTGGAACATACAAATAATATTCAGTATTGTTGTTGGATCAAGTTAAGAGAAGGAAGAGAATGATGGTGAATTTCACAAGTCAAGAGACAGCCAAGTGTAGATATCCTGTAGGAATATTTGGGGCTGAGTTGGGGATATAGACTTGGACTTACTTGTCCATTCAATCAGCCAATATTTATAGAGCAGCCACCATGTGATAGGTATTACGCTAGGCACTAGAATACTTACGGTAGTTGAAGCCAGGAGAAAAGGGCCATGGGCAAACCCCTGGGGAACCAGATTATTTCAGGGCTGGAGTGGTAGTTCTCAAACTTTAGCATCAGAATCACTTAGATAATTTGTTTATAAACAAATTTCCTGGGCCTTACTCCAGTGATCTGATGCAATAGGTCTAAAGTGAGAGCTGAAATCCTGCATTTTTCGACGATTCCCTAAGTAATGCTGATGCCACTGGCCTAGGGCCACACTTAGTATTGCTGGATTAGAAAAGAGAGTTAGTTATAAGATGACTGAGAGGGAGGAGCTAAAGGGATATAGGGAGAAGCCAAGAAAATGAAAGTTTTAAAAATGAATTAATAGATATATTATCATTAAATGTTGTTAAATGCTGAGAGGTCAGACTAACTCCAAAGTATCCCTTGGATTTAGTTAAAAGGGCAAGAGAAGCTGAGTGGAAGCGTGGTTAGTATGACTGTTGGAATGTGATGAATAAGGATATGGGATGGCATGTGTAGTCAGCTTAAGGAATTTGCTTCTTTTCTGAATAAACAGAATCTTTGAACACGTTTCCCCAAAGTGCTTTGGTAGGTACATAAATTGTACTTGAAAAATATAATAAGTAAATATCTAGTAAACCCTGCCCAAGGTAAAGCTAAACAGATTTGTTTTTAGCAGCACTTCTCCATACCTTTAAATATACAAATGAACTTTGTATATTACCAAGATGGGGATCTAGTAAGCAATATTAACCACAACTATTTGACAAGGAAATACTTTTCTGCATGGCTGTCTTAGGGACAAGTGGTCCAAGGAGCACCCTTTGGAAATGTTCCCTCTGCAATTCTAAATCTTACTGGTTAATGAAGGTTACTGGAGTGAGGGGGTTTCGCTATCTTTATCGACATCCCAGAGAAGCTCAGGATTTGAGAGGTATTCCTTTCCTGTTCCTTGGACTATGCATAAATGCTGTACTAAGCATTCTATCTGTGTAGTAGCACAGCAGGTTCCAAGCCTTTGAATGATGGCCGGTGGAGAAAAAGCACTGATTCTTTTTCAGATATTTGGTCTCCTGGAGGTATACTTGGATTTTTATTGTTAGAGTGATTGATTTAAGGCATTTGCTTGCTTAATTTTTTTTGAAAAGTTGCCTAAAGATAACCTCTGTGTAAAATGCAGTAGCTATATATTTTTTGCAAATGCCTATTTTCTTAAAAATATGAACCAGTGGAATCTATACTAGAAGAAGAGATTACAGTCACCATAGGCTCTGTACATTGAAAGTCAATACACCTACAGCTTCCATCAAGGAAAATCAATGAAGCAAGAACCTTAACAATTTGGATCTTCTCCTTGATAAGACTAATACTTGCATGCAGTTTAGTTCAACATAATGAACAAAATTTAGCTGGTTTGGTTTAGGAAACATTTTCTTGAAGAGCAGAAACGAGGTCACCTTGAGGATAGAAAGTAAATGGATACTCATAAAGGCTTTCTAGCTCTAAAATTCGTAATTTTGAGGTAACTAGAACGGTGTGTTTTTTTATTTTTTGACTAACATACACTTAATTCACATCATACAGAAGGTCTAGGGAGATATTAATAAGAAAAAGGAAATGCCATGCCCTGTACTGGCCCTTAAGAGACCTGTTATCTTTCTAGTTCTGTAAACCATTGAGATGAACATACCTAGTGGACTCACTGCTATTCGAGTAAAATTTAAATTTATTTTTTTCCCAGTTTCCATGCCTTGACCCACATTCTCTGCTTTCCCAGATCCTTCAACTTTCCATATTCAACTCCCCATAATGGCTAATGAAATCCTATTTTTTCCATGATATGTCAATTTGCTGAAGACTTCAGTAGGAAATAATGCTATTAATAACATTGATCTCTCCCATTATATAACACATTAGAAATGTTAGAGCTTTTTCCAAAAGGCATCATTTTTATTTTTCATGACCCTAGGAGACAGGTTATTATAATGGCCTTTTGGTGGAGGAGGAAACCAAATCTCTGAGGTTAAAAGCCAGTAAGTTGTAGATGAGGGCCGGAGTCAGGATTTATGCTGCAAATGTTATACTCTGTCCTCTATTACTTGCCTGTCTTCTTGCTGAACCGCTAGGGCACTTATCCATTCATTCATTCAAAAAATATTCATTGAGCACCTACTACATTCTTCTATAACACATATTTCTGTTGGATGAATCAGCACACACATGATTGGTAAATAGAGCGATATTGCTAAAATATGGAGATCATCTTGGTGCTTTCCAGCACAATAATTTTTGATGTATTAAAGTTCACCAATTCAGGTGAATGCATGGAGCTATGAAAGGACAGAGTGTGCACACGAGGCCTGTCTCCTACGTTCCTCCTCGCTTAAACCTTCCATCAAGCTATCTCTGCCCTTTTTTACATTTGTTAGTCCTATATGTCAGTTTTATTTACTAGAGATTCATCCTGTCTTTTAACTGGGATGGATTTTTAAATTAAGATGATGATGCTTTTTTTGCTCTGGTTGACTGGTACGTACATTGAGTGGTCTACCCTGACCTGTTTTTGTTCTGTCACCTCTTACTTTTGATGTGTGATTGTGTAGGGCATAGAATTTTAATGTTTATATGCATGTTAGCATAAATGTCTATTTGCCAAGTAACATGTCTCTGTGTGTGTGTTTGTGTGTATTTTCCACAGTAAAGTGTCAAATTTCTATATATTTTTTCCCGAAACATTTGTGTCACAAAATTGAAAATGTCTGCTTTTAATTGTTCTACCCAGAGATTATTGAAAAGCTCCTACATACTAGGTATGTTATCATTTTATTTCTCATAGCAACCATATAAATCTGGATCTTTCTATCCCCATTTTTGGCAAAGGATTTGAACCTCAGGCAGTCTGACTCTTTTTTTACTCTACCATGTTTCCATTTTTTACAAGCTAAATATAATTTCACATTGAAAAATTGTTTTTCCTAAGCCTAGGAACTTAGAGGGGTTGGGGGTGCTGGCAAAAAAAAATGTTGAATTGTATTTGCCTTTCCACCATTCCTTCAAAGACTTTCAAGTACATTTTCTAGTTTCCCCACTTAGGTTCAGTCCCATTAACACTAATGTCTAGCTCTTTTTACCCCAAACCCACTAATAATGAAATTTATTATCTCATTTAAGGTAAATAAATACAAAATAATTGGATGACATGTTGTGATAAATATAGAGTAAATATACGAGCTTTGTAATTTTTTAGGACCCGTGAATATCTGTGTTTACAAAGGAGATCTGTTTTAGTTAAAATAATCCTAGTTGCTGTAACAGATACTCTCCCATCCAGTATCTCAGAGGCTCAATATAATAAAAATTTGTCACTCTTTAACAGTCTGACTTGGGTGCTTCTGGTCTGGTAGTTCTTTCTCAATATTGAATTCAGAGACTCCATTTCCTTCCATTTTCAACCCTATGTTTTTCAATGCTTGTGTCTGAGGTTACCCTGGGGAGGTCTTCATTGTAGTCAATCAGATGCAGAAAAGACCATGGAGAATTACGAGGGAGGATTTTCTGTGGAAACCCCAAAACGGCATACATTGCTGCTGCTGCATTACACTGGCTACCACTCAGTTTTGTGGCTACTCCTAAACACAAGGGAGGCTGGTAGTCTACTCTGTGCCCAAAAGGAAGAGGAACTAGATTTTGTGCACAGCTATAGCCAATTTCTACCACAGGGCCAACATAAGTTCTTTAACAGCTCAGGTTTTATGCCTATAACTATTGCTTCCAGCAGAATAAATTTCTCTTCGGCAAGCTGTGATAAATGTTATGACTTCATATTTTATTTTATAGCACCTCTGCTTCATTCCCTCTAAATTGCCTTATTGTGTTTCATTATGGGCACTAATGATGAATTAAGTTGGACTGCTTAATAATTAAAAGTATTTCTAGGATGAAACCATCTTCTCTCTTGGAAGAAAGTACTTGGCTTTGTTCACTGAGCTTCACACGGCTCTTTTACTGAGCCGTAGTACTCAGTAGAAGAGAATTAGAATTTTTTAGAAATGAACACACAGACCTCCCAACAAGTGACATTGACAGGATTGTTCTGTTTGATTGTAAAAGAAAGGAATTCATATAAAATCAAAAAAAATTTTACCAAACTATAAAAACGAATGGTATAAACTTTTAATAACTTTAAGGATGCTAAACCTAGAATGAGCTGACACCTGAAAGAAAACTCTAGAAACAATTTCTGATGCATATGCACAGAAATATGGAGGAGGAGTGGTCCCATGGTTTGGGACCAAACACAAATGTTACTGAATGTCAAGCAGTTACCCAGTCTTTATTTTTATTTTTTGTCTGCTTTTGCTATTAAATGCTAGCATCTTAACACAGAAAAATTTGAATAAATTTAGATTGTGTGGTTTATCCACGGATGGTATCAGAGGAATGTACGAATGTGCCAAATCCTGGCTGGACACAGTGGCTCACACCTGTAATCCTAGCACTTTGGGAGGCCAAGATGGGAGGATCACTTGAGGCCAGGAGATCAAGACCAGCCTGGGCAACATAGCAAGACCCTGTCTCTTAAAAAAAAAAAAAAAAAGTACCATATTGTAGATTAAAATGTGTCTTTGTGGGAGTGTGTTTTTTTCTGGGAAGAATTTTCTATAGCCTTCACTAGATTTTCAGAGCATCCTGTGATCTTCTCTTAGAAAGGCTTAGGATTGTGCTCATGTAAAAAGAATGAATCTTAATGTTGGTGACAATATAGTACATAGGATTGCTTTAAAGAAGTTCGTCTCCAGACCTACAATGATGAAAAAAAAAAAAAAAAAAAATGAACATGGGACCTCAGAACCATTTTGCTTACATATCCTACAGATAGAGGGAAAGTTGCAAAAAAAAAAAAAAAAAAAAATGAACATGGGACCTCAGAACCATTTTTAGCAACGTTTACTTATGCACATGGTCGCTAAACAAATATTGCTTGAGTGCCTTTTCCATGTCTCCTGATGTGCTTACATATCCTACAGATAGAGGGAAAGTTGCTAGAAATTTGAGAATGAGGGAGATGATGAGGCCAGGGGGAAATGTGGATCCATGATAGTGTCCACAAGCTTTTGTTGGCATCAGGCATACAAGGTACAAATTCTACTTCTTCCATGTTTTATCTATCTGAACTTGGGCAAGTTAGGGAACATTTATGTACCTCCATTTGTTCTAAAAAGGATTCATGTGCCTGTTTCTTCGTATTACGAAGAATATGTTAATACATGTAATATATTTAATACAATGTCTGGTACACAGTAAAATCTCAATAAGTGGTCGTTATGATTTGGTGTCCTCAAATATATGAGTATCTTCCAGGTGTAAGATGCATTGGGTTTAGTGCAGGTGGCCTTGTAGGGAGAATAGAAACCAATGGGTCTGAGTTTTAGGAAGGCGCAGTTCAGCTTAACATAGCCAATCTTTTAATAATCCTTGAAACAGATAAAAATAGAACCAGGGCACAGGGCAATGAACTCCCGTCACTGGGAGGATTTAAATAGAAGAAGCCACTATTTCTCAGAGAAGAGAAAAATCTTTCTACATGATTAAACTAAGTTGCATTTGACATTTCATCTAAAGTTAGCATTCTGTGAATGTTTTTAACAATTATCATATAGAAAAGGAGGTTAGAAAGAACCTGAATCTGATATTTTTTCTATCCCTGTGTCTAAGAAAAATGTTTTTCAAAGTGTAACTTGTTAAGTTTCTCAAATCCAGGAAGAGATTGAAAGACAGGAAAATTATCACATACAGGTACGTTGTCTCTTAAGGAAACTTGACCCATGGTCATCTAAAGTGGCAATATACACATAAGGTACTGATTCTTTTCTTTTTTCTTTTTTTTTTTTTTGATGCAGTCTCACTCTGTCTCCCAGGCTGGAGTGCAGTGGCGCCTTCTCGGTTCACTGCAAGCTCCACCTCCCGGGTTCACGCCATTCTCCTGCCTCAGTCTCCCGAGTAGCTGGGACTACAGGCGCCCGCCACCATGCCTGGCTAAGTTTGTTATTGTATTTTTAGTAGAGGTGGGGTTTCACCATGTTAGCCAGGATGGTCTCGATCTCCTGACCTCCTGATCTGTCCGCCTTGGCCTCCTAAGTGCTGGGATTACAGGCTTGAGCCTCTATGCCCAGCTGGTACTGATTCTTTTCTTAACATAAGGTTTTCCCACTGACATTTCCTTCAATATAGAGACAATTGTAGGGACAATTTACAAATGTATGAAGTGATATATTCTTCTTTCTCCCGCTCTTTTTTTTTTTTTTTTTTGGTCAGAGGTCATCTGTAGTACTAATTCAGAAATATAGCTCATACATTTCTCTCAATTTAAGGGCAGAGTGAAAAAATACAACTTCAGAGAGTAAATTTGTGTGTTAACTTATTTCTATAGCAGTAGGGTTGAAATAACTATCAGAAAATATTGTTACAAAAATGGGCTCCAACTTGTTTCTATCTCAATTAGTGGACAATCAAATGCCAGGAATTTCTTTCATCAAAATAAAGTTACATCTTAATGTGAAATGATAACACTCATTTGAGTCTGTTCAACAGCCAGCATAAAATTAAGCTGGTAAGGAAAATTCATCTTTACAGTCCCATATTTTGAACGTTTTTGGGGAAAAAGGTATCAAGATTAAGGATCAGGTCAATAATGATGAATTTATAAATCTAAAAGCAACATAAAAGTGGATGTCCAGTCTAAAATAGTACTCTAGCATTTATTCTGGGTTGACTCACTATGTATTAGAAACAGAATAATTTGTCTTAGAATTTAAACTCTAGTCTATCTGAAATCAGCTTGTCTGGCTTTGTCTCTGTGCGATGGAAATACACACAAGTCAGCCAGATGCGAAAGGTAGCCACAGTGAAACGGGTATGGCCAAGATGGTGCCAATCACACATTAAATCATGTTCCTGATGCTACTTAAGCAGCATTAGAAAGAGAAAGGATTGCAGATGGAAAATCTCAAATCATGTACCATTCCACCTTCTGTATGCTCCAACATGTTATCGTTCAGGGATCTGAGACACAAAATGCTTAAATTTTTCCAGCATCCCTAGTGGTACAGCAACACGTGTTCCAATCTCTTGACAAGTAACATTTTCCATGTCGTACCTGTGACATCTCAGTGACAAATGGGTTCTAGGGCTCTGGAATATTGCCACTCACTGAAGCTTCAAAGCTTTTAAAGGTGGGGATTGCTGCAGGAATATTGGGAGCAGGGCAGGACAGGACAGGTATGCCCTCTCAGATAGGCCTCATCCTGCTTGCTCATGGGAAGAGGCAATTCAACCTTCCGGATTTGATAGATGGAAAATCTTCTGCCAATTATGTGTAAAGTACAGCTGATCTTCAGTATCCATAAAGGACTGGTTCTGACTCCCCACTCAGGTACCAAAATCCATGATACTCATGTCCCTGATAGAAAATGCTGCAGTAATTGCATATAACCTGCACACATCCTCCTGTATACTTTAAATCATCTCCAGATGACCTAGTCCTATGTAAATGCTGTATAATAGTTGTAATATTGTATTGTTTATGGAATGACAAAGTCTGTGTGTGTTCAGTACAGGTACAACCATTCATGTTTTCCCAATATTTTCAATCTGAAACTGGTTGAATCCAAGATGTGGAACTCGAGATACAGAGGGCCCCACTGTACAGTGTCCAAAATGATGTGGTAATCTCAGTACTAACAGATACTACTATCCTGTCTTAACTACATGTGTGCTACAGATGTACCTCGCTGTGATCTGTTTGTGATTTGTTGTCCAGCTTCCTAAAGTGAGTATAATAACTTTGCAGGATGGACCCAGCTTCCATACATAGCATTATAGAGATTGATATTGTCTTTAGAAAGCTGATTTGAAACATAGAAGCAGTCATTCTGAACTGTGCACTTAGTGGTTAGGGAGGAGAGGACCAGTCTTTACAAGAGGTGTTTCTGAAGAACTAGTCCTGTTGGTTTTAGACAAGAGATACAAAAGTTGAAGAAAACAAGGACAAGCTTTTTTTTTGAAAGAGAGATTTTCTTTTAAAATGCTGTAGATCCGTGCTGTCCAACAGAAATATGATATAAGTCAAATACATAACGATTTTCTAGTAGTCACAGCAGTAAAAGTACAGACCTAGGGAAAAACTAATTTTAACTTCACATATTTGAAATATTTTAACACACAATCAATATTAAAATTTAACTGGTATATATCATTTTTTGTATTACATCTTTAAAATTAGTGTGCATTTTATACTTATAATATATCTCAATTCTGAGGAGCTATATTCCCACTGCTCAATAGCCACATGTGGCTAAGGGCTATCAAACTGGACAGGACAGCTCCAGACCAAAGAATGCTCCTAAATTGCTAGGAAATCATGCCTGATCCATTGGAGAAATTTTGAACTGGAGATATATGCCCAAATGTTGTTTTATGACAAAAGTTTTTAAACCCCTGAGAAAGGGAAATAACATTTTCAGATGTTTGCCATACAGCATTGTGGGTGTTGTATGTGACTTGGATCTGGTTCAACTGATATATGACATGAGGTGACTTTTAGCCATGGTGAGCTCACCAAATAGCTTTCTTCTGGGAATGCGAATATGTTGATCCTGGGTCTATACAAATATAGGTGACTATTAAGCTGTGAATGATCCGTCTGGAGTGATCTCATCCCAGTAGAAGGAATGGGATTTCTGAAGCCAAGAAACAAAGCTGGAAGGGGAAACCTTGGTGCATCAAGGGAGAGGCTCCAGAAAAGCAGGTTCACAGGAGTCAGGGAGAGAGGCACCTACATTCAAGGCCTGAGGGGAGTGAGACGGCACTTCAGAAGTAGAAAGCAAGCAGAAGCCTTACAGAAGTTGATTGACTCAAGTGGTAGACAAGGAGAATTAATAAAAACTAGGCCTGTCAATAGTAGTTTACTTCTGTGTAATGAGAGCACAAGCAGAGATGTCTGTGTTGATGTCTGAGATGGCAGAAAGACTCACAGAAAGCAGTAGGACACAGTGGAAGCTAGAGCCCTCTTTATGATTTTGGGGGAAATATATATCATTTCCCTCCATTCTAGTCATAGGTGCAAAAAAAGAAAGTTGAAAAGAATCTTAAGGATAACCAACCTTCCCTACTACATCTGATTTTCTTCAGGCCCCACAGAAGGGCGTCAGGAGAGCAAGATTAACATAATCCATGTCTTCTGACCAATGCGGCTTTATTCCAGGGCTGTTCCTGCAGCATTTTAGTGTTCCTAAATGCTGCTAAGGAGAAGATCCTGGTCTCCTCTGTTTGCAGAATGAAAGCCCAGATTGGTTATTAGCTACTCCCTCTAGGTATATTGAAGAACTATTCTTGTACCCTCTGTGATACCCATGATGTCTGATGTGCTAATGAGTAAAATACGCTTGCAGAGAGTGATGTTTCCCAGCAAGCATATTGATGATACAGAGAAACTGGAAATCTTCTATGTTGCTCATGTCAGTATAAAATGATATAACCATTTTGGAAAAAAAAGTATTCCAGTTTCTTATAAAATTAAATATACATTTAGTCTATGGCATTGCAGTCTCATTCCTATGTGTTTACTGTTCAAAAAAAAAAAAAAAAAAACACCCTGTACAAGAAGGTACATGTTTTAACGCCCCAAAATGGGAAATAGCCCACGTGTCCATCAAAAGGATAATGCATAAACAAACTGCAGCCTATCTGTATAATGAAACTTAGCGAAAGCATGGATAATCTCTATAATATTTTGCTGAGTGGAAGAAACATAACACAGTATATATTCAATTATTCCATTTGTATGAAGTTTTTGTGAATTTTCACAGGTATGACTAATTTATGAAGAACAGTGAATACTGCAAATGTTAACAGTTGTCATGGGTGTTCCCTGTAAAACTTTTTTCAACTTTTGTGTATTTAAAAAAATTTTCTAATAAGGCCTTGGGGGTATGAATTATTTGCAAAAATGGTACCTTAGTAGAAACAAATTACTTTAGGATCTCATCCTTGCCATATGCAAACAAACCTAAATGTAAGAGCTAAAATTATAAAAGTTTTAGAAACAAAATTGATGACCTTAGGTTAAGAAGTTTTAGATACAACATGAAAAGCATGATTCATAGAGGAAAAAAATGATAAACTGACTAAACTTAAAAAATGTATGTCAAAATACATTAAGTAAAAAAGATCACATACTATAAGAAAATATTTTCAAATAGCATATTTGATGAACTCGTATCCAGAATAAACGAAGCACAGCTCAGTGATAGACAACCTAATTAAGTATGGACAAAAGATTTGAATAGTCACTTCATCAAAGAATATAAGGACATAAAAATATGCCCAATGTGATCAGTCTTGAGACAGTCTTGCCTTTGTCACCCAGACTAGAGTACAGTGGTGCGATCTCGGCTCTCTGCAACCTCCGCCTCCTGGGTTCCAGATTTATCCTGCCTCAGTCTCCCGAGTA
This sequence comes from Colobus angolensis palliatus, assembly GCF_000951035.1. Taxonomy (NCBI): domain Eukaryota; kingdom Metazoa; phylum Chordata; class Mammalia; order Primates; family Cercopithecidae; genus Colobus; species Colobus angolensis. The sequence goes on along the minus strand of NW_012117500.1, from coordinate 2,585,643 downwards.
GCTGGGACTACAGGTGTGTGCCATGCCTGGCTAATTTTTCAATTTTTACTAGAGACGGGGTTTTGCCATGTTGGCCAGGCTGGTCTTGAAATCCTGACCTCGGTTGATCTGCCTCTCTTGGCCTCCTAAAGTGCTGGGCTTACAGGCGTGAGCCACCATGCCCAGCCCATGTCATTAGTCTTTAGGGAAAACCACAGTCTACTTCAAACCCTCTAGAATGATTATAACAAATAGATGAAGTAAGTATTGGTGAAGATGTGGGGAATCTGGAACCCTCATACATTGCTGATGGAAATGCAAAGTGGTACAGCTTCTTTAGGAAACAGTTTGTCAGTTTTCTGAAATGTTAAATACAACATTACCATGCAACCCAGCAAGTCCACACCTAGCATGCTATGCAAAAGAAAGGAAAACATACATCCACACAAAGGCCTCAAGGTGAATGTTCAGAATAGCATTGTTCTTAGTAGTTAAAAAATGAAAACAATCTAAATGTTTATCAACTGGTGAATGACTAAGCAAAAGATGGTACATCCATACAATGGAATATTATTCAGCAATGCAAATGAACACATTACTAATACATGCTGGTTGAACTAGAACCTGATTTGGTTGAACTTAAAAAACATTTTCTAACTGAAAGAGACCAGATATCAAAAGACCTTATATTGTAATCTTTATTTCTATGAAATACCTAGAAAATGCAGATCTGTAGAGACAAAGTAGGTATGAGTTGCCTGGGAGAGAACAGGAATGAACTGCAAAAGAGAAAGTGGTGTCTTTTGGGGGTGAGGGAGATATTTAAAAAACTCATTCTGGTGATGGTTGCATAATTTTGTAAATTTACTGAAAATCATTAAATTATACACTTCTAACAGGTGAATGTTATGGTATGTTAATAACATCTCAAAGCTGTTAAAAACATTGTGCAAAACTTAGACTAGGGCTGGGCACGGTGGCTTACGTTTGTAATCCCAGCACTACGAGAGGCTGAGGTGGGTGGATTGCCTGAACCTTAGGAGTTCAAGACCATCCTGGCCAACAGGCCAACGTGGTGAAACCCTGTCTCTACTAAAACTATAAAAATTAGCCAGGTGTGGTCGGCGCCTGTAATCCCAGCTACTCGGGAGGCTGAGGCAGGAGAATCACTTGAACCCAGGGGGCAGAGGTTGCAGTGAGCCAGATTGTGCCATTGCATTCCAGCCTGGACAACAGAGCGAGAGTCTCAAAAAATAAAAAATAAAAAAATAAAACTTAGACTGATGGAACTCAAAATTGTAGAGTTTTGTGGGTAAGAGAACTGAATTTGGTACAGTATGATTTCCTTCATCCTTACTGTGTGACTTCTGGGAATTACTTAGCCTCTCAGTGATTTATTTTACTCCTCTATGAAATGGCAGTAAGAATATGTCCCTCATAGTAATTTTAAGAAAATTGCAGGAGATAAACAGTAATTATCACACAATTAACACTTTGAGAGCTTAATAAATGTCAGCTCCTACTACTATGATAATGATGTAGAGGCATTGACCATAATATTTCACTACTTTTTGGATCAAAAGTTCTTAACCTTCGATGACTGTCCTTGTTCCCAAGATTTGGTATTGAGTTATGTTAAGTTTAGCCTAAAGTTTCCTCCTTACATATGTGAAGTTCAGCCTAAAAGTTTCTTCATACAAAGTGAGCCATAACCGAAATGCAGGTGTGAACAGACTGTAACTACTCTTCTGCCAATCATGGAGTTTTGGCTAATCAAAGACGGCCAACTGTTCAAACTCTGTTCAAATAAGGCGAACACCAAGCTGTAACCAATCCGGCTGTTTCTGTACCTCACTTCCATTTACTGTACGTCTAAAAGGACCTAGAACAGTGTGCTTTTCTAATTCCTTATCTGACTTCTAATTTTACTGTTCTTCATGGTGCCTTTAATTCCTTCTCATCAGACTTTTCGAAGTGCTGTCTCTAGCCGTTTCCTCTTTCTGCTCATTTACAACTTCCAGGGTGCTGCTAAACTCGGAACAGTCTTGATACAATTGGGTACAAAAGTCCAAAATGGCAAAACGAGGATCTGTGGTCTCTGCCTACAAATTAAAATATGCGGGTTTTAACATGTTCATTTTGTAATAACTTTGTTGGGCACTGCTTACTGAGTTAAATTTCTCTTTGAGAGGTTGGGAGGATGCTGGTCATACAAACCAAAGAGAATGAATTTAAGATTATTTAAAAATAAAAAACAATTGCATTAGTTTTCAGTAACACTAACAATGTGAACTAACTGTTAGCCAAGTGTTTTCTTGAAGAGGTCCTGCTGGGACTACTTTTAATCTGGCAATTAGCACCATTTGCATACAAATAATGTGCTGAAGTCCTTAAAAACAGTCCACCTCTATCCCCAATTAGGGCCAATTTCCAATGCAAATCTTGTTACTCCTTCTAAATTGTAGAACAAATATTTCCTTAATATCTAATGAAAAGTTGGTATTACAACCCCCTCAGAGAGGATAATCTCAGATTTAAAATGAGAAAACTTCAAGAAATCTAAATATTGTATTAAAAATGGTAGTCTTTCCCATACCGATTTCATCTCCAATTTTCCAGATCTCCCTTAAGCATTGTAGCTTCAGCTGTTAATTTTGTAAGGTTGTGGAAGTTAGGTTAAAACTGGGAATTTAAATAATCTACTCCAATTCTCTCATTTTCCGGATAAAGAACAAAGAGAGCGTGGTATGGCCTTGTCCACAGTCAGAACCCCTGGCAGCTGCTCTAGACTAGAACTCTTCTCTCCTGACTCTCAATTTTGTTTTCCATCTACTATACTGCGTTGAGTTCCATTTCTGGTTATGCCACCGTGGCTTCCATTCTGTCCTCGGTTCCACAAGTCTTTAAACTCCTCGAAAGAGCCAACTTTCTATCTGTGGTTCAGCTTTTATCAGTCATTAGTCTCTCTCACCTTTGTCAATCAACTTCGAATCGGAGGCTGCATTTATAGAGCATTCTCAAGAACCAGAATGAGACAGTCCTACATAATTGATATGACTGGAGTGTCAAATTGAAGTCCTTTTGCTCTTAATTGGCTCTCTTAAGCTTTCTATGGCATCACTTCCCCTCATACTGGCCAATAGTTCCACTATTACAGTCATGTCTTTAGGTCAAGGCTTACTGGTGCAGAAGCCTACAAAACCCAAGCAGGTCAAGGTGGCACCTGTCTGTTCTATAGACGATGATTACTAATCTCTTAACTAGTATATGCTGGAAGAGAATTCTGAATTTTTTTTTTCTTTAACACTAGTACAAGCAGTTTGAATATAGCCCATGAGACTATCAGTTCCTGACTCCTTCTTTAAATTCATTCATTACTACACTCCAGATGTACACATTGAGATCCTACTGTATGTTCAGCACCGTGCTACATACTTTTATTCTATAGCTGAAAAAATTGATTTTATCCCAGTGTAATGAACTTCTCTGTATCACTCTGTTCCTTAAAGCTAGAGTGACTAGAAGAAAGCACTACATGCTTCTGTTTTCTTCCACTATCACAGAAAATAAGCCCTGCCCCAAACTCTGGAGCACATTTTTGTCTTTAATTATATAAAAATGAAGCAATCCTGTGATAAGCGTTTAGGTGACCTTGCACCAACACAGCCCACCACAGGTCCTTCCGACCACATGCCTGGTGTTTACCAATGAGCTTCCTGCCTCGCTCTTCACATCAACCTTTGTTCTTTTCCATTTCTTATCTCAGCACCCAATCAGCAAGGAGGTCCCCACTTGTCTACGCATAACTCTCTTCCCATATAGTCTAGCCCAGACCTCAGCATCTCCCCAGAGAGCTATACTAGTCCTCATCTTCACCAATGCCCTCTACTCAGACTAAATTTATCTGGACCTAGACTAAAATGTCAAATAGGAAAAATATAATAACTTGTGTAGAATAATCTCTGCAGTTAGCAATCCAATGCAGCAATAATTAGACCATGCAGAATCCTAAGAAGTTATACATTTCATATACCCTGATTCTAGGATTAAGCAATTCATGATTTGCTGACTTGAAGTTTACAGACTGATGCAGGTTTACCTGCCCAACATTATTTCATCCCTCATAGATCTCAGCAGACAATACTGTCCTAGGGCCAAGGATGCAGTAGAGTTTCTAGGTCTGCATGCTAGACCCTTGGGGCTAAGAGAAGTTTATTTTGCTAAGATGTCATTTCTCCATGTGTAAAATATACCACTATCTTATATAGGAAAGTATTTTATGAATGCATTTCTAGTATCAAGTGTTAACATAGGCTCTAGCATTCAACCCTGGTTCAAATGCTGGTTCTGTCACTGCCACCTGTATAAACCTGTGAAATGGAGGTAAAAATGGTTGAATGAGGTAATATTTATAAAATGTGAAGTACAATTCCTGGCACATAGAACTGCATGTTGGAGAAAAAGATGCTGCTGATGGAGATTTTAGGTTTTTGCCTCTGCATTCTTTATCTTCAGGGAAGAGAAAATAATGAAAGCTAATGTGTATCAAGCAATTAGACTTTTCCAGGTATTGTGCTGAGTTCATATCAAGTTATTTAATCCTCACAGCAGTCCTGGGTCATAGGTATTTATAGGAGGTGTTTATTGTCCCCATTTTAGAGATGAGGAAACTGAGTTTGACAAAAGTATCCTTCAAAAGTCGCACACAGCTTGAAAGAGCTGGGATATACAAACAAGGAATCTGCCTCGAAATCAATACACTTAACCTCTATGCTGTCTCATGGTGGTAGAAAGAAGAGAAGTGTAGAAGACGGGTCAGCCCAAAGGTTGATCAAGGGAAAGGAAGGCTAGGGTAGGCAATTTACAAATTTGAGTTTAAAATACAGAGCCTTGCAATTCATAATAGAAAGACTTAGTGTTCATTGCTACTGCTGGCTGCTTCCAAGTCTGCCAAACATGTCTCACTGAAAAAAGGAGTTGGGGGAGGGCGTCTCAGGGTTGTAGACCCTTAGAGTCTTCATGGTCAAGTTGGCTGGGGATAATAAAATCTTAGGGACAGCTAGAGAAGACTACATTTATCAGAAAAGTAATTTAGTAATTATGAATCAAAAAACTTAACTGACAAAGAGACTGTATTTTTTCTTTGTTCTTGGATTCCTTATTTGTATCCTGCCAACTTCCCTAATGATGACTTGCAGCAGGTTACAACAAAGGACACACAAACAATAGATATGTTCAGACAAGGGTAAAAGGTCAAGAGCCTGGGTATTTTAGCTATCCATTTAGCACACTATTTTTCCAGCTGGGAAATCTACTGCAAAACTGAACCAAGATCAGAAAGGTGCTTCATAAATATATAGGTTAATTCTAGCAATATATTTGAAGTGCTTAGATAGCAAACCTCTCTGTATTTCACTATAATGGCCCAGCTTAATTTGTCATCTTTCTTCCCTCTTAAAGCATTGCTGAGACTTTAAGATACTCATTGTGAATTAATTTGGGATTTGGCATAATAACATTAATCATGCTAAAAGAATTCATTTGACAGTAATGCAGTATAATTAGTGATGTACTAAATCCATTGAGATCTACCAATAATTATAGAATCGTTATTTTAAAACCTTATATAGGCACTCTTTTTTCTTTCTCTTTTTTTTCTTTTCTATTTTGAGTCTTCAACATGTAGAGGCAAAGCTCTAGCTCTGACAATTTGCTTTTTGAGATACTGGGCAAAGGTAACAAGAATAAACCTCAATGGACTTAGCACTAACCATAGAAACCCTTTGCTTAGGGCAAGGTATAAGAATTACCTTAAAGAGGACTGTTTAATCCTGAAGACAGCTGGCTGAATCACGTGGAATTATTAGGAAGGCTTGTGAACATAAACTGGCCTGAGCAAACCCAGAGTTTAGTAGCTTATGAAGCTTAAAGACTGGTAGAGCATGAAGAAATAACTAGAAATTCCTGTTCCTAGATTGTGGTGAATGTTTAATCTTCTTTAAAAGTACTAATAGTGAATTTGGAGTGGGAGGAAGTGAAGAGGATGGTTTCTGTGGTTGTAGATTTTTAGATATTTCAACAGAATGAAATCATAGAAATTAACAGGTGAAATAATATCATTTTACATAATTAAATCTGTGATCTATTAAGGTTGTATGGCTTGTTGAAGTATGCAATCTGGTGACCCAGCCAGGTCTAGATTCCAAAAGTCTGCACTCCAAAAACCGTAGCCTTCTAGTCATAAACTATTTTTTTTTTTTTCATACCAGAGGCATCCCAGAAATAAACTCTCTATTTTTGCAGGAGTTTGGAATTGGCTCTTCTTAACAGGAATTCCTAGAAAGAAGTAAGCCTTCAATTTCGTAAGGTATCTTTTGCATCTAAAATGGTAATAACCATGTACCATCTTTGATAAAATAGTCATTCAAATGAATTTCTATATTCTTTAGCTCAGCTGAAGAATTGTGATTGAAAAAATCCTTGGACTCTAGAACAGGACAGTCAAATAGGATTTTCTGTGACACCGGAAATGTTTCATACCTGTGCTGTCTAAGATAACTTTCTGTGACAAAGAAAATGTTTATATCCGTGCTCCTCAGTATGGTAGCCAGTAGCTAGATATGGCTGCTGAGTACTGGAAATATGGATAATGTGAGATGAAGTAAAATTTTCATTTAATTTTTTCTTATAATTAACTTTAAAGAGACAAATATAGCTAATAGATATCATATTGGACAGCATAGCTCTGAATATTTTTACTCAGTATATAAAGCTACATCACAGTTGTGTCATATGTTATACTATTAATGTCAATGAGGTTATGCTATTGCCTTTGAATATGACTGAATGTTTTAGTCTCAATCCTGTATTTTGGGAGGAGTATAGCATTGTACTTTCCAGGGCATGATCTGTAGGGTCCGAGCTCAAAACCTAGCTCTACCGTGTGTGGACTCAGGCAAGTATCTTAGCCTCTTGTGGGGTAATACCCCTTACCCTTAGAGGGGTGCTATAAAGAGGATAGATGAGTAAAGGAATTAATAGATGTGAATTGCTGAAGATGATGCCTGGCACATAGAAGATGGTGAATACATGGTAGTCGACCACTATAGGCAACGCAAGCTTGTATCGCCTGTTCCTGGGCTGACCACCACCACTGTTCCCTGCCCCTTCATCCATATTCTTTGGCACGAATGAGCACCTGGTAACAAAAGGGCAATCTCGGCATTCTCATTTTTCTTTTCCCAGCTCTCTCATATGCATTAACCAGTGAAATGAAACAAAAACGATATCCCCACAACTTCACACCCTACTTGGCATACTCAAGGTACTCAAATATTTACTAAAGGAAAGAAGATGTCATTTTCCCTTTTTAAATGTACTATTAATTGCAAAATACTAGTTATCACATAAAAATCTAGAAAATATGACAAACTCCATTATTCACAGTTAGGTTTACAGATTGTTGATATTTTGCCATTTTGTTGTAGGTATGTCCTTGAAAAGAAATCTCAGGCCTGGCACGGTGGCTCAAGCCTGTAATCCCAGCACTTTGGGAGGCTGAATACGGAGGGCTGCTTGAGCTCAGGAATTTGAGACCAGCCTGGGAAACATGGCAAAACCCTGTCTCTACAATAAATACAAAATTTAGCTGGACATGGTGGTGCATGTCTGTGGTCTCAGCCGCTCTAGATGCTGAGGTGGGAGGAATTCTTGATCCCAGGAGATCGAGGGAGGCTGCAGTGAGCTGAGAGTTCAGTATTGCACTCTGGCCTAGGTGACAAAGCCAGATCCTGTCTCTAAAAAAAGAAAAAAAAAAAAATCTCATGGCATATGGTTTTGCAACCCCCTCTACTCTTTCTGAAATGCAGCAAGCTATTAATAGAGATCTCTGTCTTAGTATTTTCAGGTTCAAAACTTTCAATAGCTTACTCTTGCCTACAAAATACCTTTCATGTGAAAACAGAGCATTCGTTATTCTACAATCTCATTCCAATTTTCTCAACCTTTCCATTTGTGGGCTTGTCTCTTAACTAGCTTGTATTTACCATCGTGTAAGTTATTTTGGTTTTATAGTGACTTATCCTTTGAAGTTGATGTCTACTATCTCTAGGAACACACACGGTCCGGTCTGTAACAGAAGCACACAGTAGGTGATCTGAGAATACTTCCTTGCAAAGTGAATTTATTGTTGATAACTCACAAGCCTTTGGCATTTATAGAAAATATGGTCTTTGTCACATTTTAAAAATTTCAGTTTCTTAATGTGCTTTGATTTACAGGACCCTAATATTGAGTTTTGTTTGACCAAAGAGAATGAGGCAAAGCAGTAGGATGCTTAGCAGCAATAAGATGCTTAATTTACAGCAAACGTTAGGGAAGAAGAAGTTAATAGTAAGGTTGAGACAGATTGCAGTGGAGAGTGTGTAAAATTGAAGCCTACTTTTAAAAGTATAGGGTACCATGTGAATATCAAAGTATTGTTTCAGAAGAACTAATTTATTCTCCACAACTTGCTAAATTATGTGGTGCTTTAAATACCAATGGCAACAGTTTTGCCATCAAATATAGGTTCAATTGAAGAGAGATTGTTGACCCGCAAATACATCTGAGTTGAGAAGTGGAACTATTGTCTATAGATAGTGCTAGAATATCACCTGAAACGTAGTCAAATCACCAGGACTTGATGACTTACGATATAGCTGTTAAGCAAAAAGGATGAGTTGGTGATGCTTCGAGGTGTTTGAGGATAATCGAGAGGCTGGGGGTGGCAAGGAGAAAGATGGAAGTTGAGAGCTACTTGCAGTAAGGATGAGGAGTTTGGTTTGAGGTATATCATAATGGAGATGACACCTGGACAGGCATAAATAAAGGTATAGCATGCCCTTACAAATCAGAGCTTCTGGGTACTATATTCTAGGCTGCTAGAAGAACAAACTATATTGTTCAAATAGTTGTATAGTTATAATAAATTCCCCAAATGAGGTTTAATATATATACTCCCATTAAGTTATTCACAAAACAAATGTGCTCATCTTAAGAAATTAAGTGAAAAGACTAGTTTGAGAGTTTTCTTGTCATACCTCAGCTGAACTTCCAAATGAGAGTCATTAGGGCTGATTTCATTAATTTAAAGTACATGTAAGACTCTCAAAGATGGAGAAGAATGGATTCCTGTCATCTCTGCCTAGTTAGTACCCCAGCATGGCAGCTTGATCCAGTAATGTTGTTACTTTAACCTCACACATTCTCAAATTATACTTCTTTTTTTTGTGCAGAACCGTTTTTGTCCTTATAGTGCCAAATACTTCATCCAGTATCTTTGTTATCCAGTAAAACTCTTAGATTTGCATTACAAAATTAGAAAAAAGTAAAACCTGAAGATTTCCATGCCACAGTTTAACTATCATTAAATGTATTTATCTTTATATAGGAATGTCTTAATTTGTTCTGAGTTCCTTAGTTCTGAATCCCAGAGTAAGTTTGTATTCCATTGTTTCTAAAAGCATAATTTTTTACAAAGCTACAAATAAGGAATTTGTATTTTATAAGGCAATCCTGTAACTCATGTGGTTTCTGCACAGCAGTGGAATGCAGTTACCAAGATTTTTGTCTTTGGTTAGGGATGTATTGAGATTGAAAGCTCTATGTGACATCTGCTTAATTATCAGCCCTTAAAAATTCGGGTATCTTCAGTAGTTCAGGTAAGAGTTGAAGTGTATGGCTACAGCCCCAGAAACATGCAGAGAAGCCTGTGGCTTTTAAAGTTCGTGTAGCCAAGAACTACTCATACCCTCAACACATACTAAGAAACACTGTTACCCATAATTGATCGCTGTATTATTATATAGACTCACCAGTCTATTTTTTCCCTCAATATGCTAATCTTGTTAAAGTGTATCTTTTAAAATAGAATCACTGATGCTGATTTTGGCATGCTTTCAAATGAGTTGGTGTGAGTAGGTGCTAGAAATTTTTCATGTTTTCAGTATACACTAATGCCAGCTGGCAGAGGGTAAGAAAATTGACTGTGCTCTGCTGCAAAAGTGACAAACACGTGTCAAAGGATTACTTTGTTTCCTGTGACGCAGATGTATTCCCAAACCAAATCCTTACCATCTTTGCACAATGAGATTGCTTTATTGTTGGATCTAATAGGAAAGGAGACATCCAAGGGGTTATAAATATTTTTGAACAGAGCATTTCAAGTCGAAGTTAACGTTTTCTGAGAATAGAAAATCAATTCACAAAAGCACAATTCACATGGTAGAATTTTGAGGTCTAAGTGGGTTTATGCCATTGTAAGTCAGTAGGTATAAAGTCAATGTTAATTGTAGGTGTTTCTGTTGCTTCTGCAGTATCATAAATGAAGGGGTTAATTCACCCCTTATAGAAGTATCTCTGGTCTTGGTGGACTGGATTTCAAAGATCACATGCCTTTTGTACCAAAAGTGTGATCCATCTATTACGTACCAAAATTGTAATTCATACTTACAATAAAATATAACCCATTCTGTAAGTAAGACACCATGCTTTAACTTTCAGTCTACCATCAAACCAAGATGGAGAGACCTAGGTGCAGCAAATGAACTCTACCTCCTGAAATGTGTTGCACTTAAAGGAATCTTTTGATTTAATAGATTGCTTTTCTTAGCTAAATGATTGATTATTCCTTCTTGTTCTGTAATCTTAATTATTGTTTAATTTAGACTCGACTTCTGAAAGTTCTTTTTTGTGGTTGTGTTTTTTCAGCTTTAAGCTTCTCAGCAAAAAGTGCTATTTCATTGTCTGCTTGTGCTTTTCAGGGTCTTTTACAGTAGCCAAGTAAGGCCTGTATGTCCCTCCACAGACAGATACTTGGGCATAATTCACTTTCTCAGCTCCCAAATCCTCACTTAGATTCTCTCCAATGGTAAGACAGTTTTTCTTCCACTTAGAGGTTCTCTTGTTTCTTAGATTATATGTAGTGATTGTAAATAATATGGCTTAACAAAGCATCCTTATTTCATATTAGTAATTTCTAGAAATTGGGTTGGTTTGAAGAAAGCAATTATGTACTTAGATACACCAAACCTTGAAACAGAAAAGAAAGAGGATATTTTCACTCAGAGATGATCACCATTAGTATTTTGATCATGTTTTCTCCTGGTGTTTATTGCATACATTGAAATGTCTATTGTGTTTTAAAAAGGAGCTTTAGAAAAGATACCATGTAAAAGTAATGAGATAATGATACAGTTTTCCTACTATTATCCTGCCAAATTTTTAATATCATTTGAAAATAATATATTTAATTAGTAAACAAATGTATAAAGGGAACGTATTTTCAAATATTTCAAGAGGAAACAGAACATCAGGTTACTAATGGAGCCTCCTAGGAGATGAACCCGGGTACTAGCCTTACTTAATATTTTAATAAATGATTTAGAAGTTAGACTGCATAGTGAAATCTCTGCGTTTGCACATTACACTAGCTATTCTTACGGATAAATTATAGGAAGATCTAACCATGCTCTGAGAGTAAGCAGAAAAGTGACCGATGATATTCAATAAAAATGTGTTTTAAGGGGAAAAATGTTCTGAGCTGTAGTTTATAATATGGTTTTGGAAATATCACTTATGAAAGAGCAAAGAGTGGTTTTATTCTACCTAAAAATGTTTTTTAGGAAAAAAGCCACCATAGACTGGTCATTATTCATTCATTCTACAAATAATTGGCGAGTCCCCTTACATGATTATAAACGCCATACTAGATTCTGAAGATTTAGGGTACAAAAGAAGCAATAGTAATTTGTGGCTCATTTCTAGCAGCTAAGCTGCTAAATTCTTATTCCTCTCTACTTTTTATTTGGTCTCTGAGATCTGCCCCCCTAGCACTTCTAGAGGGAGCAGAGCTTCCCAGCTGTTGTCAATGTGGCCTGGCTGTAATGCCTGGGCAGTACTGCTACATAAGCTGCTGTTTTGAGTTGACTCCTTTAAAAAAAATTCTTAACCCTGATAAAGAACTTAGTAATTATGAAAAGTAATTCTTAACAATTCCAAAGAATAGTGTGTATCTTGTTTTACCTATTTTAACGCTGTTCTTAAGAGTTTTTTGTCTTGTTTCTGATTGTTAAATGATTTGGTACAGAGTATGATAGCTCAGTAAGTTATAAGTCTGGATATTTTATATTTTAAAGGGCTATTGACAATATCCTGCAACTTCTTTTGATGTGAAATATATTAATTTGAATGGAAAAATAATAGAGGGATTTTTTTATTGGTCATACTGCCTAAGAACATTCTAACACACAAAGTAGAAACAGGTCTATTAAAACAGAATTAATGACAACAAGAAATATAAAGGAAAATTAACACAACAGCTGTCTGAATTTAGGCAGAATGTAGAGAGCTCTCCTTTGAGGGCTGCTTTTGAGGAGTCTTATTCTTTTATGATTCTGAATGAAAGGGAAGTGGATTAGAGGTGGGATGCATCCAGCAGCGTAAGCTTTACCACCATTAACTGCGTTTGTGAGTGCTGCTAGAACTGCAAAATATGGTTATACCTAGCATCATAAAATTCTTAACAATATTCCCCAAACCAAAGTAACTTCAATTCACAATCATGAGATAAAACCAATGAAAGCCATTCAATAGGGCCTTGAATCTTGCTTTGTTGTAAATTCCATTATAGCAGGTGCTTCCTTATCTCTCCTTCAATGTTTTATCCCCAATGCCTGACACATAAGAGGAGTTCTACTAATATTAAATACATGCTTATCTATCAAACATTTGTATAGAGTCTACTATGTGCCCAACATGGTTCCAAATGCTTTTCAAACATTACTTAATCCTTATAGCAATAATGTAAGATATGCACCCTAATAAAAATGAGGAGACCTGGCCAGGCATGGTGGCTTGTGCCTGTAATCCCAGCATTTTGGGAGGCCAAGACAGAAGGATTGCCTGAGGCCAGGAGTTAGAGACCAGACTGGGCAACATAGTGAGACAGTGTCTCCACAAAATTTTATTTTAAAAATTAGCCAGGTGGGGTGGTGCCCATTTGCAGTTAGCTATTATTGTGCCATTGCACTCCACACTAGGTGACAGAGTGAGATTCTGTCTCTGAGAAAAGAAAAGAGGAAATTTAAACACTAAGAAGTTAAGTGATTTGTTCAAGGTCACACAACTGTTAAGTAGAGAAGCTGCAATTCAAACCCAGACAGTCTGGCTTTACAGTCTATACTTTTAAGTACTCTGCTATGCCTCGTTGAACTGCATATATTCTAGGGAGAGCCATTGGTTCATATTATTAGTGTCTCGAGTCTCCATGCATATATTTTTAAAATGTTTTAAGTGTAAATGTAGTTTTTAAGCAATTATTTCTCTCTGCTGCCTGAAAATTTCCTATTCCTCCAACTACACGAGGCAAAGCTTATACTTCTTGGCATGTCACTTAAGGTTTTTCCTATTTGTCCCTATTTCCTAACTTATTTCTCTACTTCCCCTACAGCTAGTGTACAAGATGCATAAAATACCTCAGTGCTTTCAATAGGCTGTTCTGTACCTCAGTGCTCTTTACTTCCCTTTGCCCAACCCCATTTTTATCTTGGCCAAGTTCTGTAGATTCATCAAGACCAGATTAAATGTCACCTGGTAAAGTCTACAGAGAATTATCTAATTTGTATATATAATGCAGAGCATAGCAAAGTGTCTGGTACAACAGACTGATAGGTACAATCACAAAACTTTGCACTGAACAACCCCTGTAGACCTCACAACGTGTCTTTGCAAGCACCGGTGCACATGTGTTCATACCTGTTTATGGCATCCCATAGTCTGTGATATAAATGGTGTCATTTAGACTTGATCAGTGCCACTGCCATAGCAATACAGGGCAAACTTGCTAGCAAATAGTAGGGGCTCAACAAGGTTTTGTAGAAAGAGAGTTAGGTAGTTACTTGTGTTCACAAGGCCAGAGAGTGTCAAGTGTGACTCTGCTTCTGTTAGTTGTTTGGTGAGTAGTGACTATGCAGCCAGTTTCCAGACTTGTTCCTAAACTTACATCTCCTTCCACAACACTTGATTTGATAGAAAAATAGAGGTGATTCCAACTGAATGCCAAATGCCATCTTTGGATACCTTTGATTTCCATGACAAATAGAAACTCCCAACTTCGGGAGCCTGCTTGGAAGGAAAAGTGTTTTGATTTGTTTACCTGGTCAATGTACCATATGCTCTAATGAGAAAGCAGTGATGGGCTTCAAAGTTTGGCCCTTTCACTCAGGACGCTCAGAGGCATGTCCTTGATCTATAGGGCAAGCAGAGAGAAAGGGGAGGAAGCAGTAACTCCTAGAAGTGTCTTGAAGTCACCATCCTAAAACTGGACTGGGGCCCTCTCCTGCTTTTGGCTCCCCCGCACCAGAATGGGGGATCTGGGAAAATCTGGCACTATGATATGAATAGTGTCCCTTAGACTTAGATTTTTGCAACAGCTCTCGTTTGTGTAGGGACATCTACTGCTAGAGTTGTTTACATTGCTAATACTTTTTAAATCATTTTCGTTGGCATTGAAATAATATTCAATAGCAACTCTAAAGTGCTCATTAGTGTACTCTACATATGCATATGCATTTTTACACACATACCTATGACTATATATTGAATATTTCTGTTGTAATTTTTCAGTAAGCTCAAAGTCTTCTATGCGTTTATCATGGTTAAGTGGTTCTGACTTACCTAATTGGATATTTTTAGAATTAGAAAAAAATGAGGGCCAATAAATAGCATTGCTTTCAACAAGTTATTCAGAGAGGACTGTTAATAGAGGTTTTGATATGTGGCCAGGAAAATAGTATTTATTAATTAAGCAAGAAGCATTCCGTGGGATTATATCCTAATTGTTACTTTTGTTGAGAAAACTACCACACTTACTTACAGAATTCATGGAGGTGCTAATCTCTGTTCTATTTTCTTTCTTTTCCTGCTCAGAAAGCAATTAATGATTATGGAAGAGAGAAAACCCATACAATTTATCTATGAATAAAATAGCCTTAAATGAGAAAACTGGTGGATTCATGTAAGTGGGCAGAAGAAATTTATCTACTTTCAGAAAATGTAAATAAAATGTAACCCAGATTTGTGACATTTCAATGTATAGCTGTATTTTCATAAATAAGGGAAAAATGATTTTCTCAGGAGAAAACATAATTCAGCAGAAAAAAAAAGTTGTTTATTTCCCTGTAATATGAATCCTTTTTTTAAAAAAAGCAATAAAAATATGCAAATCCTATAAACACATTCCTTCAAATAACTCTGCATCTTTTTAGTCTCTGAAATGAGAATCGTTGCTTTTCGATTTGAGAAAAAAACCCAGTAACTATATTTCACTATACTTTTTTTTACAGAGCTTCATGAAAATACTTGAAAAATGAATTTATTAGGAAACATATCTGATGTCTTCTACACTGTTTCTAAGCCAATTAAAAAATTTCCGTAAGTGCAGTTTTTGCACCCTGTCAAGAAATTTTTCAAGAAGTCAGTTCAAATAAAATTGTGTTTTCAAACTCCTTAGGTTTGTTAGGTTCTTGAGTGAGTCTTGGCCTTCAGAGTTTTGCTTTTGCAGATCTGACCTCTTCCAGCCAGGAGAGGCAGTAAGGGCTGATGGGTAGAGCAAATGAGGACTCTGTGCCTAAGACATACACTCACAGCTGCATTCTTCAAGAGCAGAAATTATTACAGCACTTGGAGAAAGAAACAAATGTTCTAGGAGGCCAGCGGCCTTTATAAAATGGCCACTTTAACAATTTTTAAAGCAATTTACTTGAAAAATAAAATATCAATAAATAGACTTTTTGTGATCACTTTTCCCATAATCTTTTTGTCTTTGTTTTGTAGTGTGTAAGATGTAATGTAAAATAAGGAGGGATTGAACAAAGTATTAAACAAAAACATTGTTATAAGTTCAAGTACACATACAAATAGAAATGCATTTGTATTTCTCTGTATATTCCAAAAAGGTAATCAACTGTATACATTCTAATAAGAGAATAAGAAAACTTTTTAATATCCTTGGAATCCTGATCGAACAATGTTTTGTCCTGTTAGCAGACTTCCCACAGCTTCTCAATGAAGTTCCCTTTGAAGAGCGTGATGATAAATAACAGCTTTTCCAATTGTTCTTTTGCCAAAAGGTATTGTCTGCGGTTTTGTGTTCATCATGACTTGTGAAGTTCAGCTGTGTCCTTGGTACTAGCTAGCCAGAGGAGGGAACCAGCCAAGACATTTCACTGTGGCTCTTCCTAGAATGAAAATTCAAATGCCGTGCTTTTCCAGTTATTAGTCTGAAAACTTCTTAC
This sequence comes from Colobus angolensis palliatus, assembly GCF_000951035.1. Classification (NCBI taxonomy): domain Eukaryota; kingdom Metazoa; phylum Chordata; class Mammalia; order Primates; family Cercopithecidae; genus Colobus; species Colobus angolensis. The sequence continues at coordinate 2,569,330 of NW_012117500.1, read as the reverse complement.
CTACCATTCTGCTGAGGGGTTGGAAGAGTTACCGGCACATCTCAGGCTGAATCAGTGTAGCCCAGAATATTCTGGCAGGTTTTTCTGGTAAGAATAGCTCTTTTTCATGTAGTGTTTGGATGACTTTGAAGATTTAAATTACTTTTGTCTTTCTTAGTTACATATTTGCTGAGGGATCATACCATACATATACTATGAATTTCTTTTCTGAAACTGAATTTGGTCTTGGTCTAGAAATTATATAAGAATAAGCCCCAAATCTCATCTCTGTTGATAGAAACATCTGTCCTTTTGTAGTTTTATGCATGAAACTGATAATTTCACACTGGTTATACTGTAGCTATATTTAGTTTTAGTAAAAGTTTTGGTTGTTTTCATATTCAAAGTATGAATGTTTTTCTTCCAATCAATTTTAATGTCTAAGAAGAAAATGTTTGGCCATATTCCTATATTGTTATGACCAAATGCCATTTTATTTCCAAGGTTTTGAGAAATTCCCTGCACTGCAAAAAGTTTTTGAGCGAGCTATTATAAAGCATAAAATGAATTTAAAGCCTATGAATGACGACTATGATTTATCAAGCAGCAAAAAGCAAATTGGTACATTTAAAAGTTAATGGTATTTTGGAGTACCAAATTACCATGGGGATATGACAGAAATAGTTTGCAATTCCAAAAAGCACCCTAAAGACTTGAAGTGTTTAACGAACCCTATCATGTGGTACTATAATGTTGGTTTACATCCCTTTTGGACTATGATTGCGTTAACGGATGTTTTCCAGGGGTGGATATTTTTGAAAGGTGGCTGTTTATTAATGTTTTGTCATTTTCTTCATAAAGCTCAGTAATGCGCTATAGCTGGCTGATTTAATCCATAAGGCACTTTCATACTCTGTTGCAGGTTTTAAACAGAAGTCAAATTGCTTTGTTACATTTAGGTATAGAACAAAGGCATTATGTCATCCTACATGTGTATATTAATATATCCCACTGAGCTCAAGTCGTTAAAAAAAGAAAACAGTACTTAATTTATTTCCTTCCCTGGTATATGACCTCCAAAGGCAAACAGAAATCTTTAAAACACACACACACCCACACTCTCAGACACACTACAGCATTTTATGAAAACCTGAAAAATCTATCCTATTTCAGCTCTGTTACTTTGTGTCTCAGCCTTCTTTTGTATTGCTTCAGCCCTTGCTCCTACAGTAGTCTGTTACGATTTCACAGCAGAAGTGGGCTTAATTTTAAAAATCTGTTGTGTTAATGTTCTGAAATATTCACACCCCTAATTCTATAGGCAAATATTGGAAAACTAGTTTTATGCTGATTTTTCACAATCCCTAGGACGTAGAATGCACTGCCATATGTTAGAGGAAGACGACTTATGATGGGAAATCGGTGGAGTGTTTTCAAGTAGGCCTGGCAGGATGAGAAAATCTTGTTAAAATTCAAAAATTGGATTGTTTGTTTTCACTTGCCTGCGTGATTACTCTAATATGGCATAATCGTAACTGAATTGCAACAACATGGCAGTCTGTTGGCTTATTTTTATTGCAGGCCTGTTGGCAGAGAGCTCTGTCCAATTGTTTATTGTTTCTGCTCATGTTTAATCTTCTCTCATTTTAACCACCAATAAATTGGCACAGAGTAGGTGAATTTTGTTTCATGATATGTTAGGAAAATGTATAAATTGAAAACTTAATTTGAGGGGATCTGGATGTCTTCTGGAACGTCACCGTTTGAAAATAGTGTAGTTGCTGAGGATCCAAAACATACCTTTTTAGGAAAGCCTCTTAGGTTTCCAGAATTATATTCTAGAGACACTCTTTGAAATGTGTTTTATGATTAGAAATTGTATCACCCCGTCCAAGGTCCATGTTTGTATAGAGTATGGAATGGGTGCAAATACGTCATAGATAGCATCATAATTTGGAGATGTGTGATAGTGATGGAACACAGAAATATTCCTGAGATTCTATTTTACAAATTAACATATTGAGTAGAAGAGTTTTCTAAATTTTACATGTTAGGGTCTCAGATCACACAATAAAATGAAAATATACCAAGACTATAATCTGTATATCTTCCCATGATACTCAACCTCAGATAATCTGTTTAAAAGTCACAGAATAGTACAGAGGATTGAAATCCAAAAAGGCATTTTTCATATTAGCTTAACCAAGAGTCTTAACCGAGGCAGCTAACAATCAGCTCAAATGACTAATTTGATTTTCTACTTCTCTTCCTTAATCAGAATTCTGATAGAGGGATTAATTAGCAATAAAGCAACATGAGAAAGAGGGAAAGAAAATGAGGGCATAGATAATCCACAAACTATATATAATCATCTCCGCATAATCAAAAGTTAACTGTCATTAACATGACATTTGCTTTTAAAGCCAGGCAGAAAATTATGATTTTTGGCACTAACCTAATCTTTAATTATAGCACAGTACCATTCTTCCTTGTGTTAGTTCAGATAGCTATAAATTATATTAGTCTAGGGCTTTTGTGTCATTTCCTTTCCTTTTCCATGATTTATATAGTCAGAATACTGACCTATAATTAAGTGTACTTGAGAATGGTCTCCGGTTAATTAAATGCTGTGGAGTGTGTATGGTGTGCTTTGCCAAAATTCCGAAGGAAAAGGCCATTTCTGGGTTAAATATCTATGAGGAGCCTGGATAAGTCTTCAGTGCCAGTCATAGATGACTGTTGAAGCTGTCATGAGAAATAAAAATGAAACTTTCTTGACTATTGTCTGTAGAAGAATATAACATTCATCTTTTTGTGTAATTTAAGAATATCACTTCAAAAAGTGATTGGCTCATATAAGGCATGTCCTAGTTTCTAATAACTGGTAAAGCAGATTTATTATATGGAAACGAAAATTAAAGTCATGTCTTCCTTCTCTTTATTTTTGCTCTTTTATCTTTTCCTGTAACACATCTCCATTCTCTGCCAGAAACTAGTTACCACTCAATTTGGTTCAATGTATGTTAGAGAATTTGCTTCTATGTGCAGTGCAGTATGCTGGAGAGGGGCTATCAACACACCCAATTCTCTTGCATGAAGAGTCTTACCCTGGTGCCAAAACCTGCCCTGATTCCAGAGATAAGTTGAGACTGTCCTACTTTATCTTACTTTTCATCCTTACTACCCTTTCCCAGCAACGCTTCCCCACCCACATGTACATATGTGCCAGATGACATAAAACTCCTTTCCATTCCAGATCCCAGGGCAAATCCTAGGGCCTGGACCAACTGAAGGGGAAGGCAGGAAGCAAACAAGCAAGCAGTAGGGTGTGGTATGGGAAAGGCCCTCATTTTTCTGTGATTTGGCTTAACAAAGGAAACTTTAGAACCGTTCAGGGAGACAGCATCAAAACATTTATTCAGGCAATTGCTCCTCACTGTTGGGGTATCTTTATACAGCAGAGGACACACACTGGCAGGTGGGTGGAGCGAGTTGGGCCCACAGATATTGTTTGACATGCAGAATTTTTTTTTTTTAATAAAAAATGGGACAACACTTTAAAAATTGAGATTTTAATCCCAATTCTAGATTTTTTGTTTCTTTTGAAAAATCCAGGCCGGGCGTGGTGGCTCAAGCCTGTAATCCCAGCACTTTGGGAGGCCGAGACGGGC
>NW_012117500.1:2558923-2565390 GCF_000951035.1 Colobus angolensis palliatus | reverse complement strand
GACTGTATTGACTGATGACTCACTTGATTCAGTACATTTCTTCCTGGTCTCTGTATGGATTGGAATGTGTACCCCCTGTGCATACACATGCACACACACTCTTAATGATTTGCATGGTGGTGGTGGTGGTGATTGTTTGAGGGAGGGATGGAGAGCTTGAGAGGTGATTAAGATTAACCTTGGCTGGGCCAATGTTAAGATGAAAGAAGGGAGTGTATGGTAAGGTAGCCTTCCAGGTGTTAAGTCGAACCATATGAAGTTGACACTTTTAGGTCAAAATCAATTGACCACTGGCAATTTTATGTCTACAATCTATTTCCCCCCACTTAAAATATACACAACATAAAAATAGTTAAAATGGTAAATTTTAAATGAACAATTAAGTGGCATAAAGCACATTCACAATGTTGAACAACTATCACCACTATCCATTTCTGACACTTTTCTATCATCCCAAACAGAAACTGTGTACCCATTAAGTGAATCTACCTTCTGCCTGCCCTCGGTCCCCGGTGATGTTCATTCTATTCTTTGTCTCCATGAATTAGCCTATTCTAGGTGTCTCACATAAGTAGAATCATACAATATTTGTCCTTTTGTATCTGGCTTATTTCACTTAACATAATGTTTTTGAGGTTTATCAATGTTGTAGCATGTATCAAAGTTTTATTCCTTTTTAAGTCTGAATAATATGCCATTTTTCACATTTATCACATTTTGTTCATTTATCTGTTAATGAGGATTTTGTTGTTGTTTCTTTGTTTTTTTAGACAGTCTCTCACTCTGTTGCCCAACCTAGAGTGCATTGACGTGGTCTCAGCTCACTGCAACCTCCACCTCCCAGGTTCAAGTGATTCCCCTATCTCAGCCTCCTGAGTAGCTAGGATTACAGGCGTGCACCACCACATCTGTCTAATATTTTGTATTTTTAGTAGAGATGGGGTTTCATTGTGTTGCCAGGCTGGCCTCGAATTTCTGACCTCAAGTGATCTGAATGGGCGTTTAATTTGTTTCCACATTTTGTGAACAATGCTTAAGTGAACTTTCATGTACAGTGTCTGTTTGAGTCCCTCCTTTCAATTCTTTTGAGCATAGCCCTAGAAATGGAATGCTGGATCATGTGTTAATTCTATGTTTAACTTTTTGAGGAACTGTCAAATTGTTACATATTTTATAGAGGTGACAAACGCAAGTTGCATTATATAGTCTTTTTAAATCCAGGTACAGTACTATAGTATTTCTCTTTTATATCACAATAAAGCCAGGCTCCTCTTTCATTTTGCCATAGAAAATATTTGTTGGGTCAGAAAAAGGCAAACTCTTTTTAAATATTCTAGTCAAAATAAGTTTCACTGGGGTCAAACTTAGATCAACACCATCGTTTTCTTTTTTCAAGCTCATATACAGCACATTTTGGTTTCAGATGAACTGTTCTGGTGATGAATTTTTACATTTTAATTCCTCTATGAAAACCATCAGGCTGATGAGCATGTTCTTTGTAAAGCTAACAATTACACTCCTCTGGGCTTCCATTGTTCTAATACTGGAAGTTAATTTGTTAGTACCCTACAATGCATTCTGTATTAAAAGTGCCTTTATGTAATCATACATAAACATGTGTGTTATGACCGTGAATAATATACATAACACTGAGGAGAAAGTTCTCAATACAGTCTATATACACAAATAACATGTTGTACCATACATCTCCTTATAAGCAAACGTCACTCATTTTAGATAAATTTTGTGATTCCAATCAAAACAATGTTCTCACTCATTTAAGCACTCTTTAATGTTATTATGTAAATGAGCTCTGGGGATGACTGTGTAGAGTTAACGTAAGCTCTGAAACCCTTCACTATTTATTTCAGTAGAAAAGAAATGTCATTGTTGGCGGTAATCTAGACACGTCTCCTTTAAATGGTGGCGGTGGTCTGTGTCTGCAATCAAAGGTGTGGCACGTCGTTTCATCTTTTCGTAGTACAAAAGGAGTTTCATTTAACAATTTCATACTGAATAGTTCTTTCTATTCACCCATGGAAATAATGGGAACAGCTCAGTGGGTGGGAATTTCTTCATGGGCTCAAAAAGACTCAGGACTAAGATACAGGTCTGTGATGCTGGCGACGTAGAGAGGAGATTCAATGTGGAAAGGGAGGAACGATGTCTTTTGTTTAAAGACCTAAATTAATTTCATTTCCTCTTTATACAACAAGAGAAGGGGATAGGAAGGATTTCATAGCATTTTAGTTTTAAAAATAGTCATTCAAGTGAACTGCCTGGCTAAGCAACAACTCAAATTTCCTCTCCATCCAATTCCTTTCCTATGTTTTTTCCTTGTCTTGCATCTCTATGGCAATACTCCCCAGGGCACCCTCCTTTAGCTGGACCAAATTGAGTTCCTGTCCATGTGTGTTCTTAGAATAACCAGCCAATCTAACTTACCACATGCTGAGGGAAAGGCATGGACCATAGACTACCATTCTGCTGCTTGGCAGGGACAAGAAGTGGGGAAAGCATAGGCTCTGGAGTCACAAGGCTCAGGGATTTAGGTCGGCTTCAGTCCCTTACTGACGTTGTCAACTTAGGCAAGTCAGTTAAGTTTTTGAAGTAGTAAGCTTTTCCATCTTACATGTTCTTTGTGAAAAATATAGGAATTTAGGGAGAAAATGAGAGCTGGGACCAGGGAGAGATGGTCAGTGAGGTAAATTCATCCCAGATAATTCCTAAGGAACTTTTAAGAACAGGGCCAACCAACATTAAATTTTGAATCATTTACCATCCTATGTTGAAATAGAACTCCCTTTCCGTTACTATTAACTTGTATGAGGAAATTATTATTGTTATTGCTGATACTTTCATTTAGAATGGGGATGAGGTAAAGGAAAGTAGTTCGACTTTTGAACTAATAGAGACTACAGAAAGGAATAGAAGGATGGAGGGTGGATAGGGAAATTCATCAGAATCAGAAAACTAAATAAAGTGATTGTTAGGGAAATGGGGCCTTCCTTAGCATTCTTGGAGATATTGGACTATGCGTTGACAATTTTTATTATGTCTAAAGGATATTTTCAAAAAACATAATTCTTTCTTAAATATTTTAATGTAAAAATATGAGACAATCCTAATAAAAGGCAGTCTTTTTTTTTTTTTTTTTTTTTTTTTTTTTTTTTTTTTTTTTTAGGCAGTCTCACTTCTTCTTCACCTAGGCTGGAGTGCAATGGCACAATCTTGGCTCACTGCAACCTCCACCTCCCTGGTTCAAGTGATTCTCCTGCTTCAGCCTCCTGAGTACCAGGGATTACAGGCACTTGCTGGCATGCCCGGCTAATTTTTGTATTTTTAGTAGACAGGGTTTCTAAATGTTCAACCATGTTGGCCAGGTTGGTCTCGAACTCCTGACCTGTGATCCGCCCACCTCGGCCTCCCAAAGTGCTGAGATTACAGGCATGAGCCCCACTGTGCCCAGCCAAAAGACCGTCTTTTAAACAGAATAAAATAGCTTTATGAAAAATTCAGTACGTTATCTTTATCTTTGCCTCATTTTTCTGTGGACTGTAGAACACTTCATTCACTAACATTTTAGAATATTGAATCCAGATTCCACTCCACATAAAGCTAAGGATACCAGTATCCATAGGAAGTAGCTTGCCCAGTTTACACAGTTGGGAGGCCAAAAACTTAAGTGTAAACTTAATCTTTTGAATTTGCAGTTCTCTTCTCACCTCATCAGATTTTCTCATGAGAAAGTGTTGCTAATCAGGATCCCAGGCTGAAACATGTATTTTTCCCCCCAGAGTGGGGAAGAAATTTCCGCAGCACAGAAATGATTTGGCCATATTGATGTGAAAGCTTTCTTAGATAATTTTTGGTCCGATGGCCTCATTTCACAGATGTTTTCATTTAAGTGTAGAAGAGTTAAGGGACTTGTTCAAGGTCACACAGCTATTGTGTGGTAAAACTGGGATTGAAACCAGGTTTCATGGTTCCCGGTTCAGCTAAACATTCACTCATTTTAACACCTCCTGTATGCTGTCACTGCATTAGGTGCTGGGATATTAAAAAAACCAAAATAGTTCTGTAACTATGCTCATAATTGTTAGAATTGGGAGGATGGCATCATCTAGAAAGCAATAATGATAAAAGTATCAAATCTTAAATTTGAAATGGGCCTTAGGGTTTATTTACTCTAATTCATATGTAGGGAAACGAGGCCCGCATCTGAAGAGGGGGCTTGGGATGAACACAGATTTGAGTAATGTTGGTGTTAAGAGTTAACAAGATCTGATGGTCGACTAACCATGAAGGTTTAAAGATAGAGAAATCAAAGATATATAGAGAATTAAGAACTTGAACACAGAATGATAAGCATGGACCTAGGAGTTCTGTGCCATTACTACCTAAGTGACCTTAGTCAAATCATGTAACCTCAGTTCATTCATCTTTGTAGTCAAGATCATTTCAATTCTGAGGGGTTTTTGAGTGTCAAATGGTATTATGCTTGTTAAATACACACTATGTTGTCTGGCACATAGTAAGTACTCAGTAAAGATTACTGTCAAGAGCATTAGTAGCATTGATAGAGGAAAAAAAGTGAGGTGTGTTGGTTTAGGGGAGTTCTTTCTCTCTCAACTTATGGATTCAATATCTGAATCCATAAGATTTCACAAAATCATCTAGAACCTGGCTCCATTATTTAGCTATTTTTCTTTTATCTTCCTGTTACCTCATTTTAAAAATTATTAATAAAAATGTAAGAGAAACAAGGTAGATTTGGGCTATCAAAAGTTTTGGAAAGGTCAATATTTGGAATAAGAATTGAATGAAAAATCCATAGGAAGACCAGCTAGTACAATCCAAAGAAAGAGTGACCACTGTGAATTCTATGGCATATAGTCCATGAACTCCTAGTGGATGACACCAAGACAGTTTCTTGACTTAGATTCCTAAATCGGACTACGTATGGGAGAATTTTGTTGGGATAATCTCAATTGTTAGTACTATTTTGTAAAATACTTCTGAGTTTAGGGGGAGAAATAGTAACCAAAAGCATCACATAAAACAAACTTCTATTTCCTTTTATTGCACTTGGTGAAGGTTATTAAGAATGTAATTCTTTCTGCTTGCAATGTGATTAGCAGCCAAACCTTTTGGGGGTAAATTTCCATTGCTACGCTCTTGTTATCGTAAATGGAATTTGCATGCCTAATTCTCTTCCCTCCATATTGAATCCATACCCTTTTAGGTCTAACGGCATGCTAAAAATGATTCCAAATCTCCAATGTTGATTGTGGGCCATATGTTAGCACTAATTATATAAATGAGACTTGGTGGAAATGTGACATGCTAAGCATTCCGAGCTTAAGGAATTATCTAAATGAATTCTAGCTTGAGTTAGTGCTAGCAGAGGCAAGGAAACGCGGGTGCAGGTTTTGAGCAGATGTTAACAGGTCTGCAAGCCTCTTCATTGTCTTTATTTGTCTAACTATAAGGACTACTGATGGAATATTGTGTCAGAATATTTTAAGGTGCCATTTTCCTGCAAATTGCATTTTGCACCTACAGATGGATCCATTTTCTGAATAAGCAGAGTGAAATGACAGAATATCAAAGATTAGAATCTGCAGTCTTCTATGCATTTGAAAACTTAGCATTCAATGGGGTCAGTTGTCATGGTCATTACGTCACAGAAGCTGAAGACTTCTAGAAGGATATTTCAGTGTCAAACATTCTTGCATTTTAATTTTCAAAGTGAAAGTGAGAAGGGGGTAGAGAGTGGGGACGTCCTGCTTCGGAGCAGAATCTTTGTTGCGCCAGCGACTAAAAAGAGAATTAAATATGGGTGATGTTGAGAAAGGCAAGAAGATTTTTATTATGAAGTGTTCCCAATGCCACGCCATTGAAAAGGGAGGCAAGCACAAGATGGGGCCAAATCTCCATGGTCTCTTCCAGCGGAAGACAGGTCAGGCCTCTGGATACTCTTACACAGCCGCCAATAAGAACAAAGGCATCACCTGGGGAGAGGATACACTGATGGAGTATTTGGAGAATCCCAAGAAGTACATCCCTGGAACAAAAATGATCTTTGTCGGCATTAAGAAGAAGGAAGAAAGGGCAGACTTGATAGCTTATCTCAAAAGAGCTACTAATGAGTAATAATTGGCCACTGCCTTATTTATTATAAAACAAATGTCTCATGACTTTTTTATGTGTACCATACTTTAATAGATCTCATACACCAGAATTCAGATCATGAATGATTGACAGAATATTTTGTTGGGCAGTCCTGATTTAAAACTAAGACTGGCTTGTGGTTAAATGAATATGTTCAATTTTTGAATTTTAATAGTAATTCCAATTCAGTAAATGCTATCACTGTTTACCCCTTCTAAAGATATGATTAGACTTTATTAGTAATGTTCAAATTTTCGCAAAGATGGTGAGTGCCATCTTAAAACTTACTGGAG
>NW_012117500.1:2525257-2558863 GCF_000951035.1 Colobus angolensis palliatus | reverse complement strand
AAAAAAAAAAAAAACTTACTGGAGATTGGTTTTATATTTAGATTTATATAGCTGGTTATGTGAATATATTTAAATACTGGGGAATTTCCTTCACTGTCTCAGAACCAAGCAAGATTCACCTGTGTTTTGTGTTCATTTGCCTCTTAAAGGCAAGGGTTGAAGATAAATAAGGTAGCAATGTCTACAATTTTGGCCTTAACGATGCCAATCTAATTATAATTCCCTGTATTTAAAATGGTTCCTTTTACTTATTGAAAAGCATTTTAGTATGGTTTATGTGTAATATTAAAGATTATTCAACACTTCTCACATCTTACAAATCTATAAGGTCACATGCTTTTAAAATAGTAGCAAGTTAAACTTCACTCTGAATTCTTTACAATCGAAGTCAAACTAAGTTATAATTTAAGATTGTCTTTAAACAGCCATTCAGAAACAAATCTGTAGAACTGTGTGTTTGTGATTGGGAATGGTGCTTTTGCCAACTTAAAAGGATTAAAGTAGCGGAGATATACACAAATTTTAAAATTATGTGTGATCGCAAGATTAACGATAATTAAAAAGAAAACCACAGATTCAAAAAAAAAAAAGAAAACGAGAAGGGAAAAAGAAAAATGGTTCCGATTCAGAGCAAGAGTGAATAATAATATTGTGAATAACACTTTCTCTGTATATAGTCATTCAGGAAAATACTGCCTTGTCATAGATTAAATGAAGTGACCCAGGGAGATTTTGGGACCCTGAACCCTGTCTTGGTTGAAGCCTGACTCATCCTCTTTACTGGATATTATGAAGTCCTAGATGGGACAGTGATTGCCTGGTGCAAAGCCCATGGCAGACTTCACTTACATTCTTGTTTCTCTCACTCACGGACTTGAGGTTTATCTCTTTGGCCTTCTCATTTGTTCTCCATAGACGTTGATCCCCTTGGGGATGTGAATTCTGCCTTTTCTTTCTAGGTCTCAAGCACAGAGTCCAGTGCTTGATACATAATAAGCGTTTGCTGTATGATTGTTGTTGAAAGCATGGAAATAGCTAACATTTCTAGGGGATTCAACTGTGTATGCAATACTTGATTCACATCATCTCATTTAATCCGTACTGATGTGTTCTTAGGCATTGCCTTTGTTGCTTTGCAGATGTGGAAACTAAGTCTAAGGGAGATTAACCAAATAGTTTGTCTAAAATTACACAAGTAGAAGTAATAGAGCTGGAATTTAAACCTGCAAATGCCTGACCCTGTGCCTGTCATTCAGTCATACAGAGTGTGGATTCTGTCCTTTAGACACTTTGTGCAAAGCTGATTATCCTCAAATTTGGGTCTGTATATATTCTTGAGGACTGGTGAGTTTCCTTGGGTGACTTGTTTTGCATTTGTTTTTATTGGAATGGTATTCTAAGTAGAACAGGTATGAGCATATTCTTGATCATCTGGGTGACCATATTGTGATGGTGTTTACTATGATGTTAGTGCCAACTAGTGTTGCTTCAATGATAGAACATGATTCAGGGAGGAACAGAGGCAAAGTAGATATGAAGATAATAGGTTTATGCCATTGAAGGTTAGTAACATTAAGGGTTTGGAGGAGCTTCAACAGAGAAATTGGGAAAAAATGCCCACAAAGCACAAAGCAATGATGAAGTGAAAATACACGTGTGTGAACATGTGTGGCTTTCCAGCTGGGAACATTCACATGGGGAACAGTGACATAGTTTTTGAGAAACAGTGATACAGTTTTAATAAAACTAATATTATCTATTATGTTGAAGTTATGTGGTAAATTTAGTTTTTTATAGTCTCATGGGTTTGCTTTTCTTTGTAAACTTCTTTGGGTTTTATGGCCATAGTGCACTTCAGACATAAAGAGTTTGCAATTTCGTATTTGTATGTATTTATGTAAGAATAGGTCTGTCAAGATTTGGGAGAGAGCCATAATCTCTTTTTCTCTCTCCCTTTTAAAGGGATCTGTACACCCTTTGAGGTGACAGTTGCCTACATCTGTCTTTGGGCATCACGTGATCCCCAGAGACTGAACTGAAGCTAAATCAGGATAACAGCAGTGTGTGTGCACGCACACATGCACCTGCAAATGCCTATGAGACACAAGTGATAGCAGTGGGAGTTTGAGGGGATGGTTGACTAGCATATCTTGGGGCCAACCTATTTAGCTCTTGATTCAAACAATTCATGAAGCAGCTTGCCTCTCCCATATGATTCTTTATCTGGGTATCTTGTTTGTTCAATCCCTGTAGTACTGAAGAAAGGTGGCTTCTTTGAATGAGCGTATTTCCAGAATGTTATCCTTGATGATTCTCTTTGGCAAGAATTAAAAGGGAATTCCCTTGGCACATTTGATTGCTGAAGCATCTTTATATGCTGGCCTCCAGCCAACAGAGAGCAAACCTGAAATAGATGTATTTCTTGTTCTCCTTGACACCTTATACAACTCCCTGAGGCATTACTTCTCTCTAAAGTCAGTGAGGCATCCACAGGGCTTGAGGATGGTGAACAACAAGGCTAATTCATCATAGTTAATATTTTGCTTTCAAACTGGTAAGTCATCCTCCAAAGTTTATCTACCACATGTTCTCTTTGGAATTCACTGACTCTAATGTCTCAAGCTATCTTGAGAACTTCCTAATGTATTACTTAAGAATTGCTGAAGGCCGGGCGCGGTGGCTCACACCTGTAATCTCAGCATTTTGGGAGGCTGAGGCGGGCAAATCACGAGGTCAGGAGATCGAGACCGTCCTCGCTAACATGCTGAAACCCCATCTCTACTAAAAATACAAAAAATTAGTCGGGCGTGGTGGCAGGCACCTGTAGTCCTAGCTACTCAGGAGGCTGAGGCAGGAGAATGGCACGAACCGAGGAGGCAGAGCTTGCAGTGAGCCAAGATCGCGCCACTGCACTCCAGTCTGGGGGACAGAGTGAGACTCTGTCTTAAAAACCAAAAAAAAATCGCTGAAATTCAAGTATAGTTGTTAATTTTTTTGAAAACTCAGCCAGTTCAGAGTGATAATTTTATAACTTAATTCATTGCCTTTAGAAATTAGAAGGTGGTGGGAAGTTGGAGACAGCATATAATGAAGAGTGCTGTTCTTTCTTTGCAAAATGTCTTGCAAATATGGTTGCCAAGCTATTTATAATGCAGATGTTTTTACTATAACACAATGTGTGTGTTCTTATAAAAACCTAGAGTTCTAAAAAATGATACATTAACATTGGCAAGGCTTGGTCGGGTGTGGTGGCTCACACAGGTAATCTTGGCACTTTGGGAGACTGAGGTGGGACGATTACTTGAGCCCAGGAGTTCGAGACCAGCTTAGGCAACATAGTGAAATCCTGTCTCTACAAAAACTAGGTAAAACTTAGCCAGATGTGGTATACCTGTAGTCCCAGCTCCTGGGAGACTGAGGTGGGAAGATCATTTGAGCCGGGAGGGTTGAGTCTGCAGTGAGCAATGATAGTGCCCCTGCACTCCAGCCTGGATGACAGAGTGAGACCCTGTATCTAATAATAAAAATAGTAATAATAATAATAATAATAATAGCAAGGCTCATGGAAAAAATAGACCACTCAAAAGATAGGCAGGAGTCTCAGCATGCATAAACCGAATTAAAAATTAGTGCCATTGAAAAGACTTGCTGAATTTCTCATAATAGTGCATTATATATTGGAAACTTGACCTTTAATAAAAATGAAGGTAATTTGATGGAAGGATTGAGGCTGCTGAGTTAGAGATAAGACTAAATGGGGAGAAGCATATGATAAGCCTTTCCAAGACAAGACATATGTCTACATTGAGCCAAGAGGAGAAACATGGGCAAATTATATAGAGTACATTCTTCCACAGCTTTCTGTACTAGAATATCTTGTATTTATCTTCTGTGTCTTACTGAAAAATATGAATGTACTGGGAAAAGTCATACATGAAGTGATACAATATCTTCCTTTAAGATGACATCGTTTCTCTGTTTACCAGTTCTATCGTGTTAATTTGTGTTACAGATGCGCATTTTATAGCAAAATTACTGAGTTTATCAGGACATTGGAAAGGTAATTCGCAAGATTAAATTTTGGATATTATATGTGTTCAGAGGAGTGTTGCTTCATTTTGAGAAGTAGAACATGTGTAAATCATGAAGTTGGACTAAGGAAGGCTCAGGCTGTGAGCCAACATCTCTTCTACTTTGTGGAAGCATGGACATCTTTATTTATGGTGCTCCATGGGGATACATTTTTACAGCTGCAAGAAAGGCTCACAAGTACAGATGACCTTCAGTGACAATGGTATGTGTCAAAGATTCTCCATCCAGTCTGGTATGGTAACAATAGCATGGTTGGTTTCCTTACCCTAGTAAAGCATAGTCTTCAGCCATAGTATGCGAAGAAGGGAGGAACTCGGGTAAGGATACCGAGAAGACCAGATTCTCAAGTCAAATAGAACTGCAATCAGGTCTCAACACTGCCATTTAGTAGCTTTGTGTGACTCTGACCCAGTTATTTAGAATCATTTCTTTCTCTTCATATCTGTAAAAGATGTACCTCAATAAGGTAGTTAAGAATAAGGCAAGGCTTGTAGTGCATGCCTAATGATAATGATGTTACCTATTTTTTTTTTTTTTTCAGAAAGTGGCTATGTAAAGAACATATATAGGTCTGTCAGCTCTTTTTGCTCCATCTAGACAAGTACCTACTTGATAATGTCTTTGTCATAGTTCATATAATCACATGAGCCTTTTCTGGCCAGGATTCAAGGCTCATCTCTCAGGCCCCAGGGGGTTTGGGGAGTTGTGCTCAGATTACTTCAGACTGTTGAAAGGGTCTTTGAGTAGGAAGCACTGGCAGCCTTGAAGACCTGAAGTCTCAGTGTACCCACTAGAGGAAGGCCAGGTATAGGAAGCACATCCCCCTGCCCACGGTGATGGGAAAAGTCCAGGCAGAGGGGTGGTCAGATAGAGATACAGGAAAAGAAATACACATAGGACTGCAATTCTGGATTCAAGTTCTAGATCCTCCATTTCTTAGCTAAGTGACATTGTTTTCTTTTCATCTGCAAGAGGTGGAAAGTAGACCATACAGAGTGTGGATAAATAGAAGCTAAAAAGATGTTTGTTTCTGCCCATCATTTCCATCAAGTTTCTTTCTTTTAGGCTAGCAAACCTCTAGACCTTCTATTCATCCAGACTGAAAGACAACTGAAGAGGTAAAAATATTCTTAGGCTGTGATTGAGTGTTATTTAACGGCCCATCCCTTCCCTACCTATTCCCCATGGAGAAACTCTGTCTTAGTGGTTTGGATGTCTGTCCCCTCTGAATCTCATGTCAAAATGTTGGAGGTGGGCCTGGTGGGAGGGGATTGGATCATGCGGGCAGATCCCTCATGAATGGTTTAGCACTGTCTTCTTGGTGATGAATGAGTTCTCAGTTCATGTGAGATCTGGCGGGACCTCCCCTTTCTCACTCTCTTGCTTCCCTTCTTGCCATGTGTGACTTGCCTGTTCCCTTTTGCTTTCTGCCATGATTGGAAGCATCCTGTGGCCCTCACCAGAAGCAGATGCCAGCACTGTGCTTCCTGTAGAGCCTGCAGAACCATGATAATTATAATTTCTTTATAAATTATCCAGTCTTAGATGTACCTTTATAGTGACACATAAATGAACCATTACAGCAGTTATCTCTTCTGCAGAGCAAGGTCACAGGACATATTCTGTTCCTGCAGAAAGACTGGGGTCTTCTCAGCCCTGGTTACCATTTGGCACATGTCAGCATCTGCCTACCAACTTGGGAAACCTCACTGCACTTCCTTCTCACCATCTTTTAGAACCAGAGCTTTCCAATGTCAAAGCAACAATTATAACTCCCCCTGTAAAGAGGGGTGTAGCTATTCCCTGCCGGTGACCTCAGGTGTTGGAGTGTTTGCTGACCAGGAGTGAACAGTCATGATTCTCTTGCAGCTGTGTTGCAGATGGGAAAAAGTGTAACAGAAACACACATCTTTCCTGGTCAGAGCTGATGTAGGCAGCCCAAGGACCTCCTCTGAGATAGGAAAAGATATCCTATCTTGCCCCTTGCCCTGCTGAACATATTGTGCAAGTAGGTAGACCTTCAATTCACCTACTAGGAAGAGGGTACATGGTAAAATCGAAGATCAAATAGGAGGAAAGGGAAATTGTTAAAATAACTCGCTTCATAGCAATTTAAAGTTTGTAATGTGATTTCACATTTACATTTTTATGCTCCCTATAAGGATATATGTTGCATTAGAAAATTGAAAACAAAAAGTGACTATTAAATTTTGAAGCGAGAATACATATTTCTTGGATCCTTTGATTCTATTGAAAACAAAATGTGACTATGAAATTTTGAAGTGAGAATATGTACTTCTTGAATCCTTCAATTCTATCTAAAATGTATTTAAGTCTTAGCTTTTCTGGGATTCCCCTCTGTGCTGGACATTACACTAGAGTCTCTGAGATATAGGATAAAGTACTCTTTAATTCCAAAAGCTAGTTTATCAATTGGTTGCTTTCTGAACGGTCACAAGATGAATTTGATTTGTTCCTTTACTTTTTCCTCCAATATCCGGCAACTGGGTAAAAATAAATACTAGCCTACGTTGACACTGGTAAGGAAACTGACACCAGATTCACCAGCCAGTCATATTTTGTACCTTTGGATCACACCCAAGATCAGAGGGAAGAGTGAAAGGGCAGATTATAGCAGTTGCAACAACGTGTAACAAAAATATTGTGCCATTGAAATGTTAATGTAGGTGAGCATCACCTTGTAAAATTCACAATGTGAGAAAGCAAGCCTAATCACTTGAATCACAAAGACTGATTTTTATGGGAGACCTCTCATTTTATTCTTTAGGTATTTCATTTTCATTCTGTGTTTTCTTCGGAATTAATAGAGCCTCTTAAAAACTGCCGTCTATAAATTTTCTCTCCTACATATGTCTCGAAACAGTTTCATTTCTTCATTTAAAACATTACAGCCATTTCAAAATGCCCTATTTTGTATTTAATTTCGCCATCTCATATAAAATACATGTTCTTCACATAATTATGTAAAAATGGGTTTGCAAATGCCCTAGGGATCCATATGATGGGCACATTATAGGATTCTAAGTAATAATAATCTCCTGTTTACATGAGACCTGATTTTCATGCCAGTTTTTTACACTTTAATATATCCAGAACACAGCTTTGCTCAAATATGCTAGTTTTTTTCTGGTCCAGGAAATGCATTTGAAATATCACAGATTAGCTTGCCTGGCAGAATGCACAGCTACATCTGATATTTTAGAGGTGAACATAACGGAGCCAGAGATGGGAACAATTGTTGTCATGTTTGCTATGAGCACAGCTAAACAACACCCAGCAGGGTTACTGGAAGACCTAGGGCATAGGCAGGAGAAGAGGAAGCAGGAAAAGAAAAAAAAAAAAGTAGGTGATTTGGCAAGAGAAAGAAAGGATATTATATAAATATTATACAAATAAGAGCTTGAACACACCAACTAATAAAAATAAAGCACAATGTAGAGCAGTGATTTTTTCAAAGTGTGCTCCCTGGGCCAGCACCATTAACATGCCTGGCATAGAAATGCAAATACCTCCACCCTGCTGAATCAAACAATAGTGGTGGGACACCCTGAAATCCGGTCAACACTTCTAGATGGTCTCAGGAGGGTTTCTCTGTGTGTCACCAAGCCCAGTTGCAGGATTGGGAGAATTGGAGACCTGAAGGACAAGAAGAATAGGGCAAGCTAGTAGTGACCTATAGGAATACTTCTTCCCTCTGGATAAAATGCTTTGAAAGTACCTTTTCAATGACTTTTATGATGACGAGGCGGGGAGAGAAGCTTATCCAACAGAGGGCTTTATGTGCACGCACTTACCACTCAAGAAAGGATGGTCGCATTTCCAACCAGGCTCCAAGTCATGGTGTTGCAAGTAGGCAAGACCTCTAGGAGGGAAGGCAGAAAGGAGGCTCCTTGTAGAAGACACATCCAGTGCAGAGGAGGAAAATCACGGTACTCTGAAGAACTGGATGTGAGTCAGTGCATCCAGAACACAGAGAGAGGAGGAAGCCATGGCCAGAGAACAGGCCACGTGTGCAGTGCTGACAAGTTAGGCTGTGTCCTAGGGCATCGGACACTCCAGAGGAAGAGTGTTGTAATTCTGAGAGTGATGTACTTACGATCTGTGACAATTACATGACTAGTTAAATGCTTGCTGAGAAGTGTCATAAGATCGGCCTTCCTAGTGACAAAGTTTTGGGTCCGATGATACATAAGATCAATAATGTCCTACATCCCTCTACTAGGCATCCATTGTGGAGCTCTGGGGCCTGTCTCGGGCACACTCACTCTAGAACACTTGTCCAAAAGATGTGTCTGTAGATACTTGAGAGAATAAAAATTATGTAGTCAATAGGAAACCAATGCCAATGACCCCCCAAAGGGGCACAAGATGCGAGAGGAGAGATGCTGCTCCTTTGGTCATTTAATCCCCACATTTTTGGACACAAATATATTCAGGATAAAGAATTTATTGATTAGCCTTACAGGTAACACCAGGAGGGATTTGACTCACCTTTGTTTTCTTGTGGAGAACAGTTTCTGCAAGTTTGGATTATAGGAAACATAATGCACCCTTGCTCTATGCAGTGCATTGCAAATTGCCCTGTATTCGAGTGATTATCACACTCTTTTACTATCTGTTCAGCTAGACACAAATAGCTAAAATAGCTTTCTCCATAACTTTTCTTTTTTTGAAAGTAACATCTGCAGCTAGGTGTGGTGGCTCATGCTATAATCCTCCCACTTTGGAAGGCTAAGATGGAAGGGATCCTTTGAGCCAAGAGTTCGAGGCCAGTCTGGGTAACATAGTGAGACCCTGTCTCTTTTTTTTTTCAAAGTAACATTTGTTTTTTTCAGTGGTTTAAATTTAGACAATTAATGATTAGTGAGATGTAATCTAACAAATACTTTCTTTTTATTTAATTGAAGGAGCTTACCCCCAACTTTTATACCCCCCCACCCAATGAAATACACATTATCTGAGATTTTAAACTTGTTTTTGACCCTCTCAAGAATTCTTTTCTAGGGTTTCCTTTACTAAAATGTATTGTACTCTCTGCTAATGACACTCCCCCATCCCCCACTACCTGCACTCCAGCGCTAACTGCTTACCATGACTTAACCCTTTGTCTAGTTCGAATGGCCTCTCCTTCAAGTCCTAGAAGGAAAAGACCACATGGGCTTTACTCACCCTCAGTCTCTATCTAGCTCTGTGCCTGGCACAGCAGGTGCTCAGTAAACATTCATTAAACCAATTAATTGCTACTGAAGACTGCTGCTGCTTTGTGTACCTGCTTTTCAAATCTCTGCCTCTCCCATTATCTCCTCTCACCCTCTTTTTTTTCTCCCTTTCCCTGATAGATTCATTACAAAAACATTAAACCCAATTCTCAGTTTCTCTAAATTGTCTATGTAACTCATTGAATTTAAGGTTGTTACCTTTTAAGGTAACAACCCCCAACAGTAAAACTGGTGAGTTTTTTTTTTTTTTTTTTTGGGTGTGGGGTGTGGGGAGGGTTGGTGTTTTTTTTTTTTTTCTTTTGCATCAGAAGCTGCATAATGTCAGGGCATAACACAGCTCGCAAAGCATGCTAAGTATGAAAGAATATTTATATAGTATAGCCTATTGAAACTACTCGTGGCCAAAAACGCTTTGCTTGTTTAGTATTAAATGAACTCCATTTAGCTGTTACATCTTCTAGGGAAAGCTAATAGTGAGCTGGAGCTGGGGTTTGGGGGCATATAATGCATGTAGATAAAAGAGTTCATGGGCAGGGTTTCATGAAATTTGAATGTGAAGTGGTATTATGCATCTCTTTCATTTAAATAACCAAAAATGAGTAATTCACTCCCTAGAACATTTGATAAAAATCCTTGGAAGTTTGCCAGCAGGCACGGTGGGAGGAAGAAATGCATATTCAAAAGGAGATCAGAAAAAAAAAAAGAAATGAAAATTAGGAAGCGAAAACCTGAAAAAGCAATCTATACCTGATTTATTTTCTAAAATAAATGGAAACATCTTGGTTAGAATTGCTTTAAAGAACCAGGGCCTCACTTAGTACCCCTGAGCGATACAGTCTTCTGGAAACATGAGTGCATTTAAGAAAGGACTGAGAGCACTTTCTTGCATTGTGTTCACCTCAGGCGACAGATCCCATGAACTCAAAGCTTGGCTCTGGAGTGTCAAAACACCTACCTGCAATGGTTATCGTTGCCATAGAGATAACTGGATGATAGATAGCTAGATGATAGATAGACACTGAATAGATAGTAGATAAATGATCTCATATGTCAGAAGAGGCCTTTGTGCCTAGGAAATTACAGATTTTTTTTCAAAAACAATTCTTCTGTCAAATCAAAAATAGAACTCTCTTTATTCCTACCTCATATACATTCCCCTACTCTTCCAAAGCATTTTCTTATCACATTTATGATGTGCCGTGCCCATTCAACTCCTACTTGACTTCTTGTCCAGGAGGTTAACTTTCTTCAAAGGCTTGGATGTGACCAGTGCTAGAGGGAAAAGGGTAGACAGGGGACCACTAGGGTTTCTTTATTTTATAATAAATTGAGCTTTGTTTGTTCTTATTTTCTTTTCTGAGTACTCAGATGAGTTTTGTCTCTTTGTCCTTTTCCTTACTTTTTACTTCTTTCTCTCTTTCTCCTTATTTTCCTGTTTCTCCCTATTCTTTTTCCCGTATGTGTCTGACTTTCCTGCCTCATTGTTTTCTGTTCCTGCTCTTTTTATAGGTACCTCTGGGAATTATAGAAATTCTAACACTCCTGCCAGATTGTGAGGCCACTCAATTCTTGAAACAACAATAGACAATTTCAGCCATACATATACATGTTTTATAAAATGATGGTGAGGTAGGACCTTGAAAAGTCCTCCTCAAAATTCATCATGTGTCTGCTGGTATGGATAATAGGAAAGGACTTTGTAGAATTAGTGAGTAAGAATTGGGGCTGAATTCTATTATTTCCTCTGCAGTGCAACTTGACAGCTTGAAAAAATCAGACTTAAGCAGCAGGTGAGTCCTACATGTGAAACTACAACAAAATCAGAAGTCAAGATGTGGTCCCTGAGTCATCTTTAGAAAAAGTGTAGAATAAATTTAATCCCCTCATTTTACAGATTTAAAAATTGGGGTGCAGAGAACTTGTGATTTACTCAAAGTTTTATAAATGGCAATTCCATCCATCTAGAACCCAGGGATATTGACTTGTAATCAAGTGACTAAGTCCACATTACGGAAAGGTGTGAGAGACAATAGATAGGGAGAGAAGGGGATGGAGTCATCATTGCTAATGGATTTAATAGTAGAATTCGGGGGTCTTTCCCCAAGCTGAAGGAAAGTGGAGAAAGGAAGCAGTTCTAAGATAAGAATGAGATGGAAGAATTCCCTTGACTCCCTCATAGGACCTGCAACAAGGGTGTAGCTCCTTTACCTGGCTGTCAGGAGCTCAAACCCCTTACAGGAGTGGGGAGCATGCAGGTGAGTGGTTGCAGGAGCCAGGGGAGTGTTTTGGGGCTCTGGTCTCATGACAGTGTCTAGGGGTATATTACAGATAATGCTCTTTTAGCAGTTGCTGTCCATGGACTGCTAAGTGTTACCCAGATCAGTGGAGAGTCAGGGTGACAGCCTTTTACATCCTGCCCTCTTGGTACCCAGGTTATTTTTTGGCAGTCAGGACAAATCGGGTAGCATGAACGGTTTGGATGGTGATGAATGCGGAGGATTTTATTCAGTGGAGAATTTTATGAAGCAGCGGAAGTGGCTCTCAGCAGAAGGGGAGCTGGAAAGGGAATGGTGTAAGAAGGAAGGGTAAGCTCAACTGTCTCTAGCCAGGCTCCTCTCTGAAGTCATGCCATCTGAAGTTAAGCTGCATCTATCTGTAGTCTCCAGCACTCAGTTGCTTCTCCTTTCGACATTCAGCCACTTGTCTCTTTGACAGCTGAGGTCTGGGGTTTATATAAACACAGGATAGGGGTGGGGCAGGCCAAAAAAGGCAACATTTGGGTGGGAAAACAGGGATAACTGTTCTCATTTAGGGCTGTGGTTTCCAGGCTTGAGGGTGGGGCCTTTGCCAGGGAACCACCTTCTCCTATCCAGTATTTCCCTGCCTCCTGTCCGTATCGACAGCATAGGGGCCAAGAGAAAGCTTCCCCTTTGTCCTCGGAGGCTTTGCTGAAAAGCACATGACAAAAGGCAGATTAACAGGAGAAAAGGCATATAAAATTTTATTTCTATGTGGAATCCTAGGGAAAATAATTACCCTAATGTGCAAAGCTTATATGCCCTTTTTCATAGGGGGTGGAAGGAAGCTGGGGATGTTAACAATTTTTTGGGGGAGCAACGTATCAGGGAGAATAAATGTACCTGGAGGTGGGAGGCAGACCTTAGGAAAGGCAAGGAGTGGAGCTGCACAGGAATAAAGGTGGTCTTATTATGTAGATCAAGTTCCCTAGCTGATCTCTTAGTGCTGCCCTCGGTAAAATGTCTCTCTGGGTATAGGGATGACATCCAGTCTCCTCTTGAGGTTGATCTGGAATCCTTCTTGGTTATTTGATGAAATTCCTAGGGAGGGAGTCTTAAAACAATTGCACTCAGGCTGTCTTAGTCAGATTAGGAAATTCAGAGAGTCCCTGATCTCTGAATGGAGGGCTTGGGGTGGAGAGCAGGGTTAGAAAGAGAGAAACCTTGGTTCTGAGGCTCATTTCTGAGCCTTTCCATTTTCCAAGTACTAAGACTACTGAAGTGCTACGTTTTGGGTAATCATTTTCTGTACTTCAACAAGAGAGATATTGAAGTTCACTCTGAGGAGGACGAGAGAAGGGGACAATGAAGATAATAATTAGAAACATTTTTGGGAGGCCGAGACGGGCGGATCACGAGGTCAGGAGATCGAGACCATTCTGGCTAACATGGTGAAACCCCGTCTCTACTAAAAAAATACAAAAAAAAAAAAAAAACCAAAAAAACTGGCCGGGCGAGGCGGCAGGTGCCTGTAGTCCCAGCTACTTGGGAGGCTGAGGCAGGAGAATGGCGTAAACCCGGGAGGCGGAGCTTGCAGTGAGCTGAGATCCGGCCACTGCACTCCAGCCCCGGCGACAGAGCGAGACTCCGTCTCAAAAAAAAAAAAAAAAAAAAAAAAGATTTCCAGGTCTCAGTTTTCTCCTTTGTAAAATGTGGATAATATCTTCATCACAAGTTAGATGTCACGAATGAGAATGTTATTTAGAGAGCTTAATATATACCATGTACTAAACAAATAGTAACTAATGCTGTTTTGGTTTGTGACTGAACTCTTTGTAACCACCCTCACATGAACAATGCTCACCTATCAGTGGTCTGGAGTTGCTGGGGCTGGATTTTTACACTTTAAAGGTTAGTGAAGTACAAACAAATTCTGCCTGGCTCTGAAACCAGGATCTGAAACCTGACCTCAAGCTGTGTGTCTCTTGTCGTTATAATCCCAGACACAATTTGTGGCTTGAAACTACTCTGGGAAGGTAATATATAGACATGTTAACTATTTGCCAAAATGACTAAACAGGGCCACATGTATGAAATTACCTTTAACTTTGTCTCAAGTCTAATGAAGACGGTACATTGGATCTTCTTCACATTGTAGTGTCTGATCATGTTCACAGGTCATACAAAGGCTTAGGAAGTGAACTTAAGTCAACTTCCCCAGGAAACAGACTGTCCGCTAGATATTTGTACACAGGAAGGTTATTGGAAAGTTCCCTTGGGTTCTATGCCTGTAAGGGAATGAGGAAAGCTGGACCAGAGAGAAGGAGGAATTCAATACAGTTGCAACAGCCAGTACAGTTATCGGCCAATCCCTCTGAGTTATGGAGTCGAGATGCTATTTTGAATGGTTGAGAACTGAAGCAAAGGGATGAATCTCTGTATTTCATACCAATCAGCTATTACATGCTGGCTGCCCCTGGAGAGAAGGAGTAATATTGAACAAGGTGACCGTCTTCTGCTGAGGGAAATTGCCAGAGAGGGTCTTCACCAAGAGCTGTGAGCAGACAGCATTCCAGCAGGGCTAATGAGTGCCTCACTTCTGAAGTGGAATCTGGACAAAGCAGCAAGAATCCAACGCAGAAGCCCTCGTTGTTTCCAAATATATTACAGCGGCCTAGAGAGTACTGCTTTGCTGTTCTCGGGATACCGCGAGACCTACAATGACCGCCAAAGTAGTGTTTTGTCCTTCCCTAAGAAATGTAAAACCAGACCTTCAAGTTTTAACAAAAATCATTATTTTATAAATATTATTGAGGGGTCTTACTTGGAACCCTAGCTGACCACAGCCCGTAAGAGTTGTCAGTCTGTGGAAGTGGAAAGACGTCAAATGTTCTCCCAGTTTGCTTTACTGTTCTTTTGGGAGAGTGACCAAGAGTAAAGATCCAGGGTACACAATCAGAATTGTGAAGAAGAAGAAAAGATGGTTCTCAGGAAAGCTATGATTATTTACAGAATTTGAAAAATCAACATTGTTATCCAGATGCTTTGAGCCTTAAAACTATAATAGTCTATCATTTTGAGTATTTGGAGGTTTCAAGCAAAGTTCTTTGTCAATTACTAGCATTTTCAGGTAACTTACTCAAATTTGGCCTCATCTGCATCCAACCAGCTCTCAGAAAGGGACAGTCAGAGTGTAAAAAGTGGCTGCCTATGATGCAGGCAGAGTTAGATCCCCTTAGAAAAGAGTGGGTAGGCAGGGCAAAAAGTGATCATATCTCCAGTATAATCACAGCAGTGCTCACTCCCATAGTACAGTATTTATACCACACAGATAAAACAAGTGTATATCACTCCAAGATAATTGTAAAATACGACCAACAACTAGTTAGCAAATAGGAGTTTTGAGAATGTATTGACTTTGTCTTAGCATAATTTGATTATAAGTTAATATAATAATTTTTGTTGGTGCCTGTGTTTAACAACCTGCTCACCAAAATCCTAAAAATTTAACGTCTGGCTCTTGTGAACCCAGACAAGCCAGGTTCAACACACTCCGACAGGGCTCTTGGAGCCCTAGCTCAGCAGCTTTTGATAGTTATATTTTTGAACTCTCATAGTAAAGGATAACAGGGAGGCATTCAAGTGTTGGACATGTTAAAAAATCACAGAATCTGAGGAAGACCTGAAGCTTCCTGAGCTGCTCAGGTTGTTTTTTTTTCTTTTTCTTTCTTTCTTTCTTTCTTTTTTTTTTTTTTTTTTACTCAAAACTCATTCTCCTATGCCCTCTAATAAAGGCAAGGATAAAGCTGTTCTTTTTATTCTTAATTAGTCATTTGGTTCCCAGATGTCTGCCAAAGCAAGTATAAAGGCAATTTAATTAAAACAAACAGAATCATTAAAATTCTCTCACACCCTGATTTTTAGAAATGCATGCTGCTCTCTTTAGGTTTCACTTTTTCCTTTTCATTCACTGGTTAGGAGTTTATCTGTGCTCTCTTTCAGGCTGACTGTAGGCAGCGCTCGTTTGCACATCATGAGGGGTAAACCTCACGGAGGTGACCACTCAGAAGCGGAGAACGAAAGCATGTGTTTAATTAAATAGAAGTTATCGAGTCCTGGAGTTTGTAAAATTTTAGATTTGTTAATCAGATGTTTCTTGATGTCTGATGAGATAAGTCTTTGGCCATGAAAACATAGCCCCTACCTTAGATTTGCACTTGAGATTTTTCATGTCTTTTCTAGCAGTATTTTAAGTCAAACATGAGAAACAGGAAATTTTCCCTGACTCCTTCACGGGCCTCAGGACAGGGTGCCTTGCTTACTCAGCCGGCAGCCCTCAATCCCTTGTGGGAGGCGGATCACACAGGTGAGCTTGTGCAGGAGCCAGGGCAAGTGCTTCTGAGCATCAGCAGGAGCAAAACTCAGTGCAGACCCCACAGTAGCTTCTGGAGGGGGAGTACCAGCAACTCCTGAAGCCCCACAGGGCATGCATTACAGTGCGCTCTTTTAGCTTTGGCCTCCATGGATAGCTTAAGTGGTAAACAGCTGAGTGGGCCCTCTGCCTTTTCATGTGAGGCAGTTGCTCTCTGCCAGCAAGGGTAGAGGGTCAGTGTGACAGCCTTTAGCATCTGCACACATAGCCCCTGAGCTCTTGTTCTGCGTCCAGGAAAAATCAGGTCACATGAATGAATTGAAGAGTGGTCAATGCAGAGGATTTGATTGCTGATGGAAGTGGCTCTCAGTGGGAAGGGGAGCTGGAAAGGGGGTGGAGCAGGAAGGTATTCTTCCCTTGAAGTCCTACCATCAAGCCATCCCTCTGGAGTCAAACATTTGTCCAACATTCAGCTGCTTCTCTTCTCCCCTTCTCTGCTCTCTACCAGTGGAAAGTGGGGTTTTTATGGGTATAGGACAGAGTGGGGCATGGTAGGCCAGGAGTAGTTTTGGAAAAGGCAGAATTCTAGTGGGAAGATGGGGATGTAAAGTTCTCACACTGGGCTGAGGTTCCAGGCTTGAGGGTGGGGCCCTTGCCAGGGACACTCTCCTTTTCTGTCTAGAATTTCTCTGCCTCCTGGCCCTATCACATGTGGCTGAGATTAAAACAAAATGAAAAGCCAGAGGATAATTGACAATGAGATCTTTCCTTTATGTTTAACAAAAAAGAAAGGGGAAGGGAGACTACAAGCAAAGAACAAGGGGAATGAGACAGGAAAGAGAAGCACCTAATCTAAGCCCTTTGTTTATAGTGATCTTATTTAATGTCCACAAGAACCCTAGGAAATTGGCATTATTATCTTTACATTTTAAGACATGGTTGCTCAGAGAAGCTTGGAGACCTATTCAAGATCTCTCAGTTAATTGTTGGATTTAGGATTTGGGTTCCAATCCATCCAATCCCAAGACAGTGTCTAATCCTGAAAAGAAGCGGCACAAAGAACGAACTATCAATAAATCACAGCAGGGGAAAAGATGGAACTGGACATGTGGAGACCTCCTGCTCTTCTAGTTTCTCCTACAATGTTCCTTTCCTTTCAGGTTCTACCTCCTGATAGTTAAAATGGGATTATGGCCTTATATTTTGAGGAAAACCTCCTCTAATGCTTAAATTGGAGATTTTAGGGCACTCATCTGTGAATACCAGATGGCTGCCTTTAAAATGTTATTTGATAATATATCTGATGAAATTGGTGTATTCTATGAATATATCTATGTACTACCTGCTAAAGTAAGTTATACAGCACGATGACTTTTATAAATGTTGAGATGTGTTCCTGGGAGAAACATTTTGTTTCCTAGGAAAAGAAAATCTCACTGAAAATATTTTCTCCCAACCTATGATGGGCTCCATTCTTTTCAATTGAGCAGACATCCCGCCAGTTTGTGTGAGTGTGTGCCTGTGGGTACTCACATCTTTGTATGCATACTTGGGCTCACAGGCAGAGTAAGGCAGAGGAGGTGGTGACAAGAGACAATGTGGGAAATGGAAAATTGTGGACACCCTCCAGGTATGCTAAATTGAAATATGTGATCTATTCCTTCTGATTAAAACAAAACCAAAATAAAATGCGGTGAATGGAATGATTTAACACCTGGCAAGGTAGCTACAATCATACGTTGTGTAAAGGAATAGAAAATTGTAATTGCCAGTTGAGAATTGGACCTTTGGATTTTGTTTTTTTTTTTTAACTTTGGTGTGTCACATTGACACTTTCCTTTTTTAAGGAAAATAAATCTTAGAATATATGATTTTTAGGCAGAGTGTATCTTGACATCAACATAAAAATGTTTGGTAGGATTGGGAACAATGACTAGGAATGACAGAATGGAAAAGAACATTTTGTGAAATCTTGATGGTAACTAGTGGCGGGCCTGTGAGAAGGGACTAGGAATTAAATTCTCTTAAGTCTATTTTCTTATTTGTCAAATTTATTTAATGCAATCTGTATTGGTAAAACTATTAAATAAGAGACTTGAGAAAGCATTTTGAAAACTAAAAAACCTGTTCTGTCATTATAAGTTACTTTGCTATTATAATTAATGATAAATAGGAATCTAGAATTCAACTGCAAATTTTAGTTGAGACACCAGAGTTTCTGTTGTTCAATTAAAAAAGTAAATATTTATTGAATATCTACTGTGCCAGGTACCCTGCTAGAATAGTTATACAGTAGCTCTAATTTTTCCACCTTTTTCCAGACCAAGAATAAATATGCAAATATTGTGCAATGAATAACTGGAAAGAGCATTCACGTTCTCACTGAAATCTCCCTAACAGACTAACGGCTTCATCACTCAGTTTCATGGACATTAACTGATGCTGAAATTGATAAATCACATTACAATTGGCTGTTCTCTGTATCTGAGAGAGTTTGTAAAAGCGGAATTAATTTTTTTAGATCAAGCAATCCTCTACTAATAATGGTAATAACTCTTTATCTATGGAATGAATCATTTGAGACTTTCCAGGTTGTTCAGACAGATGAATTCAGTGAACCTTGCCACACTGCAGGGAGGGAGGGCGGGGCATGGAGTTCTGAGGATCAAGATATCTCAGAGTATTGGAAGTGATGGATCAACTCAGAACAGGGAATTAATGTTATAGGAAACTGAGGCTCCAAAACACCATTGGACAATCAGCAAAGCTGATGACTCAAATGGATTAATTTGATTTATCTCCATTTAATCTAGGCTTGAGAACACCCTGTACTTAATGTCTACAAAAACAAAGCATTTTGGTTTTCTTATAAGTGTGTATGTGAGAAAAATAGCCATAAAAACCTTAGTGTTCCCTTTGGGTGTCTTTTAAAGAATATCCTTCGAAAGATCAGGGTTTCTCAACCTTGGCACTGTTGACATTTTGGGCCAGATAATTCTTGATTGCTGTGGGCTGCCCATGCCTTGTAGGATATTTAGTTAACATTCCTGTCCTCTACTCACTAGATGCCAGCATCAGCCCTCAGTCCTGACAATCAGATATGTCTCTAGGCACTGCTGAATATTTTCTGAGAGCAAAACCACTCTGGCTTAAAAACTACTACACTAAATGAGAGGTCCCCAATCCCTGGGCCACAGACTGATACCAGTCCATGGCCTGTTAGGAACCAGGCTGCGCAGCAGGAGTTAAGCAGCAAGCAAGCCAGCATTACTGCCTGAGCTCCACCTCCTGTCAGATCAGTGGTGGCATTCGATTCTCATAGGAGCACGAACCCTGTCATGAACTGCACGTGGAAGGGATCTAGGTTGCATGTCCTTAGGAGAATCTAACTAATGCCTGATGATCTGAGGTGGAACAGTTTCATCCTAAATCCACGAAAGCAGTCTCTGCTCCCAGAAAGGTTGGGGGCTGCTGCACTAAATGGTATCAATGAGTACTATCATGTGTCACACACCCTTTTATGCCCATTTTTATGTGTCAACTCATTTAATCCTCTTCGCTGCTTTTTAAGGTAGATTCCATTATTATCATCCCCATTTTACAGATGAGGAACTGATACCGAGCGGTTAAGTACTTTGCAGAAGTTGCCCATCCGTAATTGAGTCCCTTCAGCCTGCCTGTGGATCCCTATAATCTTAACTGTTGATTCCTTTTTCTTCTACAGAAGTGATTTGTGCCTCCTGATGAACCATAAACTTTGAGGACTTCTCTTCAAATATCTGAGGATTTGTTCTTGATGTTGTTTCCAGTTTTTAAACTGATTTGGTGTTGATGATGATCTCTTTTTTTAAAAGCAAGTTACATATTGATCCACAGGGCATGGTGAATCTGTCCTTGGCCCCTGGGCTGTTTGAAATGGGGTAAGCTCTGGGCGAGTTCCTTTGCAACATCAAGCAAAGGAGTGCATTGATATAAATGCCAGTGAAGTTAATTGGAAATGCTCTCACAGAGGCAAGACACTGGAAACACATCTATTTTTGTCCTTGGTCAGCTGTGCTATAGCTAAAGCATTAGGGCCTAATGGCTTCCCCTCCTTGTTGTCACGCTCATGGCCTCTTGATCTAGTTTGCCTTCTCATGCTTGCTTTGGTCTTACACTCGCCTCCCCTGAAAATGAGATTATTTTCCATTACATTATGGCTATTATTTGCTTAATAACCCAAATTCAGGAAGCAGAGTAACTTTTAGAAATAAATTCTCCAAATCCTGAAAAACCTACTGGCCTTGGAGAATTCAAGAAACCTGGCTAAAGCTCACCAGTCACACAGACGAGGAACGTTTCCTAGGCACTAAGTGGAGAGGAACAAGGCAGTGTGGGCCTGGGGTCTCTGCCAGAGTATAGAGTTCATGCTTTCAGTCACAGGAATGCACCTATGAGAAAATACATAATACAATTAGGAACCTAGAATAAGTGTCATCTTTTCTGAAAATAACTTACTTAGGTGCAATCAATATTTGATTAATCTTTAAAAGAAATTTCAGAGACAAGTCCAACTGCATTTTGGGAGAAAAAAATTCTTTACCTTCCCTTTTAAAAGCCCTTTCCAGAGTTTTAGTGAATCGCCTTGTATATAATCTTGACCAGCAGAGGGCTTCCATACCTGACAAATGATGCCAGAACAGAACAAAAGGAACACAGAATTTCTCAGTATTTGATCCTTGTTTTTCATTCTCCTTGTTTTCCTTCTGTTTTGATTGCCAAAGTCCTTTCAAGTTGAGATTTTACTGAACTACAAAATGTTGATTTCCAGCCCCCACCCCATATACTGTATAAGGTATAACCAGCCCTTTTTTGTGTATAAAAAGTAAGGTTAGCATTGTGGAAATGTTTTCTG
The DNA here is from genome assembly GCF_000951035.1 of Colobus angolensis palliatus. Classification (NCBI taxonomy): domain Eukaryota; kingdom Metazoa; phylum Chordata; class Mammalia; order Primates; family Cercopithecidae; genus Colobus; species Colobus angolensis. The sequence goes on along the minus strand of NW_012117500.1, from coordinate 2,538,028 downwards.
CTAATTTGGTTATATAAAGGCTATGCCTATAGGAATTGATATTTTGTAGGAATGTACAAATCAAATTTACAAATTTGATTTACAAATTAAATAGGAATCTGTTCATTGCTAACCCTCATTAAGAGAGAAATAGCCTCTTTTTTTTTTTTCCTGTATATATCACATGAAGCATTAGCTTTGTAATACTGTTGGTATTGGCCTCTAGCATAAACCATTGAGTCATCTTTTCAAGACCTGGTTGCCTAAGAGAACATTTTAATCAACCCACCACTCTCCATTTTATATTCTAACCCTTTTAACATTCAGAAAACTTTAGATCTTGAAAGCACACTCACGATTGAGAATAGCTGGTGTACGATTATTGTGTACACATATTAGATGGTTTGGGGTATATGTTGATGCTTATGCATGCCCTGTCCACAAGTTGGTACCTATAAGCCAATGAAGTTGGGAGTAACCATTGACTAATCTGATGATTTTTCAGTGCTGAGGTACGTTTCACAGATACGTAGAAATGTACCTGAGCAATTGTCTCCTTGCCAGGCATTCTGCACATGCTTATTGATGTCCCCTAAAGGCGATGCCCCTCCTTTATGTTCTCCCTCAAGGGAGTTATTTAATAGCAGAGCTATTGGGTACCCTCAGGCTGGTGGGAAAGGTATTTGTGGATAGGTTTCTTTATTCACATCACATAGGAAGAAACTCATTTGTACTGGTCTCATCTATGAACTATATATAGTGATTAAAAGTATTGACAACCAAAGATACTATGAAGATGAATTGCTTTGATTCTAAAGACAGAACTGGAACTAAATTCTAGATTTACAGAAACACTAGCCCATGTAATCGATTATCCTTTCTACATTGGGTGCAAGAAATTTTAGAGCCATGTTTACCAGGTTCACTTCCGGTTAAGGGCATAAGATCTCATGACATCAACATGTGTGGAGTTCTCATTTTTTCCCACTTAATTTCTTGTGTTGAATGTATTTTTGTCAGGTATTTTGTAGCCATCTGGGTGCCTAGGAGAGTATAAAAATAAATGTATGAAATCTCCAAATCCTGGAATAGAGTGGTCATGCCAAAGCAGAACAACAAATGTCAAAATATTTGAAACCAGAATACATTAATTGAGGTCATTTTGAGGAAGGCTGATGACTGACTCTCAGTCTATTGAAAAAGTGGATAGGCTTTGTCTTCCAGGTTTATGAGTAAAACAATCAGGGTAAAGCTAAAAGAAGAATAGATTTGGAATCAGAGAATCAGGGTTTTCATAATGGAGAGGTGATATTTTATGACCATGAGGCTCATGGACTCCAGGCCAGATTGTTCATTTACATTCCAATATGACCCTAAAGGTTGCTGGATGACCTTCATCAAGTTACTCCTCTGTCCTTCTGTTTTGCTAGCTATAAAATACAGAAAAATTTAGTATCTGCCTCACACAGTTGTAAGGATTAAATGAAATAATACACATGAAATGTTTAGAGGATGCCTGCTGCATAGTCAAACCTCAAATCCATTCATTACTATGATAGTCTTATGATTCTGTCACTTTTTTTGGAAATGTTGCTTTAGCTGAGCCCCAGTTTCCTCATCCCCCCGATCCTCCAGAAAAAAATGATACGTCATACTCTTCTTATAAGGAATACAGGATAATTGTGAAAGAATTTGTCATTGCAAAACACTGAAGAAAAGTAATGTGGTATCAGTGTTACATTTTTTGTGCACATCTAAGTTTTGTACTAGAAAAAATACGCAGGTTTACATGGAAAGTCTCATTGGCCTGGTTAGCCTTATTAAAGCAAATAAGTTGGGAAACATATTCAGAAAGTTTACAAATGCAACTAAAGAGGCATCTTTATCTTTGAATCTTTTTTTTTGTTGTTGTTGTTGTTATTTTAGCTTGTTAAATTATTTTTCTTTGGCACTGACCTTTGGCATTTTTAATACTTAATTTTAGAGACATTCCAAAGGAGACAGTGGACATGTAACTATTATTGGAATTTGGGAAACCAGAAGGAGGGGGAGGTAAAAGAGACTATTAGATCAGCCCAAGGGTGAGATTGATGATGCCTGGGATGTGGGAGTTGTAGGAGATTAATACCTAATTACTTAAAAGAAACAATTTTAACAAATGAAAGGAGGTGAGTATTGGTTTAACACTTGGGGATTTCTATTCCGATCTGTGTCTTACTATCACTTGTGCATTATCAGCAGGTGGCTTGCATTTCAAACCAACCCTTCTCTCTTATTTCCCTGGTGATATTTTATGGTTTCCACACCTCAGTGTGTGTTTTTCTTAGCACACTCCTTGGTCTGATTAAGTACAGGAATGTCAAAGGTCATTTCTACCGTCATCTGTGTCTGACCTTGGTTTACATTCATCTCCCCCCCGGCCCCGAAGTCTCTAACAAGAAGCAGAACAGTAAAGACATGGGGCAGATGTTTAACAGACCAGGGTTGTCTAAAGTATGGGTTCACCCACTTTAAAGAACAACAACAACAAGATTCACATTAAATTTTTGTCTTTCTGGTGATCAGCATGAATTCTTAAAATACTCTATAGATAACTGTACTATGTTAAAATCATTCAGGTGATCATTATAGTGACCATTATATCCATTAATTAATAAAGTCCTACATGTTTTGACTGTATTGAAGCACACACCCCGCCCTGAATTCACCACACATTTTAATTTCACATACTTGGCTCATCCTGGAATGCTTTCTATCATGGAAGTCACAAGCCAGATGCCCATATGCAGAATTAAATGTGTCCATGTCTTTCATTTACTTTGTATAGTTTTATTTACTGTTTTGAATTAGATACATAGACTTCAAAAGTCAACAATTTCACATAGAAATTTCCATATTATCTTGAAAAATCAGAAGATCATGGGCTTCCATAGTAATGGCCAGAGCTGCCTTGTAGCCGTTGCTTTGACAGGAGATAAGCTTCTGGTTGATCACAGTTGGTATCACTCCCATTTACTTTTCTTCCTTCAGCTAGATTCATTCCCTGAAAGCATCTGTCTCCTGTAAGATTTGAGCTTATGACCTTGCAGTAGAAGCCAGATTATCTCTCAAGGCTACCTATGTTTGCCTAAGCCTCTGTTTCCATTAGTTTGTGTTTCTTCACTACTCCCGCAAATTATAAGTAGTTGTTTTGTAAATTTGTCTCCTCAACTCAGATGGTCAACTTCTAGGAGTAGAATCTAGTTCATTCCTTCCCACTTTGTCTCTGATAGTACCAAGTAGAGTGTTTCTCCCACATACATACATCTTTCAGCAGATTTGCCAGGATAGAGAATGAACTGGTTGAACGATAGTAAGAGCCTAGGAATGAGTTATTACCCTACCACTGCCCTTTATGAGCTGCTCTGCAGTCATGTAATTAAGAAGACATTCACAGTTTGCTTTATAGCACTATCAAAGTTTCCAAAATGAATAAAATAGCTTCATCATTAATAATTTGGATTCGTCATCTTTGACCCAAAGGCATCCCACACTAAAGACTGCAAACATTATTTTAAGCAGTTTATTGGATTATTGGATGAGTAACTAATGGATTAACAGGTCAAATAAATTAATGGATAAATTGATGTGAACATGTGGTTGAATGACTTTCCAATTGTAATTGTAACTGTAAAAGGCAGACACCCTAAGGGGGAATTAAGCAGTAGCAACAAACACTATTATCATTAGAGTTTCCGGAAGCAAGCATAACAGACAGGATGTTTTCTAATGAAACTGTAAAACAATTATAATAGCTCTTTGGAGCTTTGGTGTCTTTTTTGTTTGGTTTGGTTTTTTTCCTAGTGCATCGAAAGGAAGAAGCTGTGTTTGGAGCATCAGTTAAAGTATTATAATTCTTGAAAATAACCATCTACTTGAGGGCCAAAGATGGACAGTAAAGCAGACAATTAAGGGTGTGCTACATAAATATGTGTAAATCTAATGCCATCTGCCACATTGTCCAAAGTGACTAGTTGTCTTTATATCTCTACTACGTAAATCAGTTTTAAAGGGCTCCCTGAAGCAATGTTCTCTGTAATGACTGGGTAAAAGATCTTCATTCTTTTGCTAAGACTATAGTTCTCTGGTTTCCCATGACTAAAATAACATACTTTTCTTTTGGGGTTAGAGGATCAGTTAACTTTGCCATGTAATAAACCACCTTAGAAATTAGTGGTGGTTAATAATTAAAATAACCATTTATTTAGCTCATGATTCTGCTGGACAGTTCTCGGCTGGGATCAGTTGGGCTGATTTTAGCTGGAGTACCTCTTGTTTCTGTGGACAGTTGACAGGTGACCTAGGAGTTGATCGGTCCCTTATGGCCTCACTCACATATCTGGTGGGTGGCTATGGCATTATGGGTAAATGGATAACATCTCTCTCATTCTCCCATGGGCTAACCCAGACTTGCTCATAGGATTCAAGGGGTTCTAAAGACAGGAAGACAGGGCAAGTCCCAATGTGCAAATATTTAAGTTTCTGCCTTACAATTGCTATTGAACCATTGGCTGAAGCAAGTCATGTGACTAAGCCCAGAGTCAGTGTGAGTGGGTAGACTACAAACAGACTTGGATGCAAGGAAACAGATATAAATGAGAGGTCATTACTCTGTCTACCACAAGGGTTCAGATACATATCAATCAATTCACATTTATTAAATACCTTCTATGTGCTAAGTACTTTTCTGGGTAATTTTAGGTATATTTGGTCATGTTTTTTTTTCCTTAGAGTAAGACTTTCTACAATCAAGTTACCTGCCAGGCACAGGATAGAAAAATTGTGATTTGTAATTCTGATACAATATTCATTTAGAATTATTCACAAAATTTTGAATAAATGGTAAAGTTTCTGAAGTTGTATAAATCTATGTATATAAATATTACATAAATGTAGAAGTATTTGTATTTGTCAGATGTTTATACATGTTTATTTCCCTCTCAATCTGTTTTCTTAACTATAAAAAGAATATAGCAAAAGTACCTTCCCTATGCAATTGTTATCGAAATCAGCGAAAAGCTTAGCCTAGTGCCTAGCATAAAGAAAGCACCATCTAAATGCTCTGTGAGGGGCATTATTATGAACCACAGTGCCTCATGCCACTGCTGTTGTTATTGTTGTTAAATAATAGTAATGATGTCAGTAACAGCTTATTTCCCAGAAGTGACATTTCGATTATAGAAGAGCCACAAATCTCTCTAGGCCAGCCATAGTTTTTCTGTAACTTGTCCACTTTCAGGTGTTGAGCTCAATCTCTGTATAATTTTATGTAAGGTTACTCTGTGTCTTTTATTTATGTGCCATCTCATTTCACCATACCAGAGCTTAGATACTTATGTCTTTCTCAATACATCGAATTGCCAACTAATTTTGTTTTAAGAAGGAGAAGAGAGCTAGACAGTGTGTTGAATTTCAATTACTATTTCCTCACTAAGGCTTCTGTGTAATTCCCAATGACTGCAATGAGGCAGGAAGTTCTGCTTCAGAGCTTTGGATAATAGGAGATGTGGAGAAGATGTTTCCTCAGAGAGTGGCGTGTCCATTTAGACCATTACAGGTCCATTGTTAAATATACTTTTAGCTATCTATTTCCTTCTCCATCAAACTTTGTGTGTAAAGAACTCGACTACTACAAAAACGCTCAGAGCTGTCAGTTTAATCTTAGATTGGATAGGACACTATGTACCACGACCTAATTTTAAAGGAAAAAAAAAAATGATCACCTAAAACAGGAGTCAGCAAACTTTCTATAAAGGACCAGGAGCTGTGTGGGCTATAAGGTCTCTGGTTAAATGAGTCAACTTTGTTTTTGTAGGCAAAGTAGCCACAGACAACAGATAACTGAATGGCCGAAGCTGTGTTTCAATTAAACTTTATCAAAGCAACAGTGAGTCAGATTCGGCCTGTGGCTGTAGCTTACCCACTGCTGATTTAGAAGGAATTCTAAATCTTTTAAGCAATCAGCAAAGCAAAGAACGTTCATTTTCTAAGAAAGTTTAAGATGTAGTTATAGCTGTTTGTAGCGGTGGGAACGAAACCACCAAACCACCACGAGTATTACAGCTTCCTCTGGAATGGGATGCCATCCACAGACATTTTAAGATAACCAGACAAGAAGACAATTCTGTCTTCTTTATAATTAGTCCATACTGGGGAGTCTACTCCGTATGTCCTTTATATTTGAAGATTGGATATTGATAATGGTGTAGTTAACTGGACTTTTAAATGTCAAAGACCAGAAAATGTATCAGATCAACAGTTGCTAATTAAAATAAATTCCACCAAGTCATGTAAACACACACACACACGCCCTCAGCTACCACCTGTAGCACAAGAAAGACACTTCATTTTAGTACTCAGAGAAGACCTAAAGGATAGTCCTTTTAATTGGAAAAAAAAATACAGCATTGTGTAAAATGTATTTTCCTCATAATCTTCATGAATACTTTGTCATGGAGTAATTCTAATTCATAAACTTACATGTCCCACTGCTTGATTTAAAGACTGCTGTTTTACCTACTCTAAATTCCAAGTCACGAGAATAGAAAGACTTCTAAGCAGCTTGTTGACTTTCATGTCAATTGAATAACTTTCTACTTGATGCTTAGACTATTTTCTCTAATGAGTCAGCTCATCGATTACAATTGTTCTCCTTTCAACTAACTGCTCACCCTGGTACTAGTTCTTCATGTTGGTGCTCCCAGTATCACTGTTATAGTGTTCCAATGTACTTTCTTATCAGGTTATATGCAGTACAGGAGACATGGATATCATTTTAAATGTGGCAAAGATAATCAGAGCCTAACAGGTGAGATCATATAAATGACATTTCTAATGATATCTATTGAAGGCTTATAATGTGTTAAGTACCATGTCAATTGTCTCCATGCATTATATCATTTAGTTTTCAAAACAAATCTATGAAATGGATACCATTATTATTCTTATTCAATGGATAAGGAAGCTGAGACTAGGAGGTTAGTCATTTAATTCTTAGCTATTTACTTTTTCCCGGATGTTTGGACTCTAGATTGATGTTATTTGAAAGCAAAACATGAGAAGCAAAATCGTGTATGTAGTGTTTTGAATAATAATTATCCTTGGAAGTTTTTGAAGAAAGACATAATTTTAGTAAAAGATTTAGGATAACAGTGTTTTAACTCTAGTAGACCAATACCAGTCATTCCTTATTTATCTGATACTGTGAAGTATTACTTGTAATGATATTTCTGCATTTTTAAAGCTTACTCTTAAAGTGCCAAAGCTGTTTTTTTTTTTTTTTGAAGTGCTGTTTTAGGAGATACATTGGTAGCTTTCTAAGAAAATGGCAACACATAGCTGCTTTAAAAGTACCAACAAAGAGGGTGATTACATGATCAGAGCAATGGCTTCAGCTTTCTGGAAGAGTAAGGATAATCAACATTTTTATTAGCATAACTTGGGCTTGGTATAGGCTGGCTATTTGGTGTATAAAATACAAAATTTTATCCTATAATCCTTCTATGTTGAGGTTAAGCAAAATTTTGTGATTCCATGACAAGCATTGGTATATGCTCAGTATTATGAATAAATATATTTTTGTTTATATTGATGCATAATAGATATACATATTTTTGGGCTACATGTGATAATTTGATACATGTGTATAATCAAATCAGGGTAATTGGGTTACCTGTCACCTTAAATATTTATTTTTCTTTAAGAACATTTGGATTATTCTCTTCTAGCTGTTTTGAAATATATAATGGATTAATGTGAACTGTAGTCAGCTTATGGATCTATTGAACACCAGATGTCCTTTCTTCTGTCTGAGTATTTGCACCCACTAATCAACCTGTCTTCAGCCCACCTTTCCCACTACCCTTCCTGGCCTCTTGTCACCACCAATCTACTCTCTGTCTTCATGAAACCCAGTCTTTGAGCTCTCACATATGAGTGAGAACATGTGATACTTGTCTTTCTGTGCCTGATTTATTTCACTTCATATAATAACTCCCAGTTCCATTTGTGTTGCTGCAAGTGACAAGATTTCATTTCTTTTGTGGCTGAATAATATTCCATTGTGTATATACACTGCACTTTCTTTTTATCCATTCATCTACTGATGGTCACTTAAGTTGATTTCACATTTTAGCTCTTGTGAATCGTGCTGCAACAAACATTGCAGTAGAGATATTTCTTTGCTATATTGATTTTTCTTTTGGATGTATACCATCAGTGGAATTGCTAGTTCATATGGTAGTTCTATTTTTAGCTTTCTGAGGAACCTCCGTACAGTTTTCTATAGTGGTTGTACTAATTTACATTCCCACCGACAGTGTACAAGGGTTCCCCTTTCTCCACATCCTTGCCAGCATCTGTTATTTCCAGACTTTTTGATAAAAACCATGTTAACTGGGGTGAGATGGGTATCTCACTGTGGTTTTGACTTGCATTTTTCAGATGATTAGTGATATTAAGCATTTTTTTCATATACCCCATGGCCATTTGTAAGTATTCTGAGTTGTTTGGGCTCTTTATTCTGGTTATTAATCCCTTGTCATATAGATAGTTTGCAAATATCTTCTCTCATTCAATGTGTTGTCTCTTCAGTTTGATTGTTTCCTTTGTTATGCAGAACTTTTTTAGTTTGATCTAAATCCCATTTGTCTATTTTTTGCTTGGGTTGCTTGTGCTTTTAAGGTTTTTCACAAAAAAGCTTTGCCCAGACCAATGTCCTGAAGCATTTCCCCAAAAGTTTCTTCTACAAGTTTCATAGTTTAGGTCTTAGATTTAAGTCTTTAATCCATTTTTATTTGATTTTTTGTGTATGGTGAGAGATAGGGGTCTAGTTTCATTCTTCTACATTTGGTTATTCAATTCTCCCAGCACTGTTTATTGAAGAGATTGATCTTTCCCATTGTATGTACTTGGCACTTTTGTCAAAACTAAGTTGGCTGTAAAAGTGTAGCTTTATATCTGGATTCTCTATTCTGTCCCATTGATCTGCTTTTATGTCAATACCATACCATGCTATTTTGGTTACTATATCTTTGTAGTATATTTTGAAGTATGATAGTATAATGCCTCTAACTTCTTTTTGATCAGCATTGCTTTGACTATTTGAGGTCTTTTATGATTCTATACAAATTTTAGAATATTTTTATTTCTATGGAGAATGTAACTCATATTTTGTTAGGGATTGCATTGAATTGTACACTGCTTTGTTTAGTCTCATTTTAACTAATCTATGAGCATGGAATATCTTTCCACTTTTTTTGCTTGTCTTCAATTTCTTTGAAGTGTTTTATAGTTTTCTTTATACAGATCTTTCACATCTTTGGTTAAATTTATTTCTAGGTATTTTATATTCTTTGCAGCTACTGTAAATGGGATTGCTTTTGTAATTTCAGAGTGTTTGCTGTCGGCATGTCTAAATACTACTGATTTTTGTACGTTGATTTTGTATCCTGCAACTTTACTGAATTCGTTTATCAGGTCTAACAGTTTTTTGGTGGAGCCTTTAGATTTTTTAAAATAAAAGATTATGTCATCTGCATACAAGGCTAATTTGACTTCTTCCTTTCCAATTTGGGTGCCCTTTACTTCTTTCTCTTGCCTGATTGCTCTGGCCAGAACTTTCAGTACTGTGTTGAATAAAAGTGGTGAAAGTGTATATTCTTGTCTTGTTCCAGATCTTGGAGGAAAGGCTTTTAATTTTTCCCTGTCCAATGTGATGGTGGCTGTGGGTTTGTCATATATGGCCCTTATTATTTTGAGGTGTGTTCTTTCTATACCCAGTTCTTTGTGGTTTTAACGTAAAGGGATGTTGAATTTTATCAAATGCTTTTCCAGCATCAATTGAAATGATCATACGGTTTATGTTCTTGGTTCTGTTATTTATCGATTTGCATATGTTGAATTATCCTTGCATCCCTGGGATGAATTCCACTTGATCATGGTGAATAATTTTTTAAACACATTGTTGAATTTAGTTTGCCTAGTATTTTATTGAGGATTCTTGTATCATGAATAAATACTAACTTTTAGAAGTTTTGTTTTTGAAAAGGAGCCCACCTGGAAGATAAGAGTTTTGCACAGCAGTTGTTCTATTAATTTGTTTTCCACATTGTCTTTCTTGGTTCCAGTGTCATGGATGTTAAAATACATGATGAAACGAATCAAGTGACTCAGCATAGGCCTCTGAAAAAAAGATGAAGCAAATCTCCTTATTTTATTCACCATTACATCAATAATCTCTGTTAAATAATGGTATTCCCTCTCAATAAGGCTGTCTATGGATTCGTTAGGCTCCTAATATGGTAAATCAAATCAATATGTGCATTAACAAATACATAGTATCCCTAAGCCTTAATACAGAAAGAAATACATGAGAAATTATAAATGAGTACCAGCAAATATAAACTTACACCTTTCTTAGCCACTGAAACAAGTATAAGGAACACTCTCAACCATTAACATTTTAAAGAAGATGAAAGCTTTGGAAAGGTCTTTAGACATAGATGGAAGCTTCATTTGCACTCTAGTCAGTGCTGTCCAATAAAAGTTTGATGGAAATGTTATACAAGGTTGGATTGTTTAGCTTTTAGAGGCACACTGGCCAATCAGTATGGTAGCCACAGACACCTATGGCTATTGACTGGTGACTTGAAATGTGGCTAGTGTGACTTAGGCAGTGAATTTTAAATTGTCTTTAATTTTAATTAAGTTGAAATGAGTTCCTGAAATAGATTGAAACAATAATGTACTTGGACTTCATTTAAAGTGAATAGCATGGCATAGGGATTTGGGGTTAGAATCTGTATCATGAATATCAGTTTATCTATTGAAATTAAATCCTGGCTGTCATGGTGAGAAGTAGCATGTGCTGATAATTCTAATTCTATCTCCCTAATGTTAGTTGCTCAATAAATGATAGTTACTATTATTACTGTTATTTATAAAATTGACATTACTGGTTTTTTTTCGGTTTTTGTTGACTCAGGAAAAATTCCTGTGCACCTACTTACAACACTCCAGGCACTGTTTTCGGTGTTGGGGAGGCATGTGAAAACAGCTCAGATAAAATCCCCGCCTTCAAAGAGCTTACATTCTAATGAATTATCATTGTTATTTTAATTAAATGATTTAATGAGATGCAAATTTGTTCATGCTACACTGAGATGTAGAAAGATAATACATACATTTAAGTTTTCTATAATTTTCTCTAACCTCCCTCCCCTATTATACAGGATGAGGGAAAGTGGAGGGTAGCTTAAACTCAGCTTCTTTAGGTAAAAATATTAAATCTCTTGTATTTTTGTCATGCTGCTGCTAAATTTTCTCTTTTTGGGAGTTGGCTATGATTTTTTTGTTATACATTAAATTCTAGGGTACACATGCACAGTGTGCAGGTTTGTTACATAGGTATACATGTGCCATGTTGGTTTGCTGCACCCATCAACTCATCATTTACATTAGGTATTTCTGCCAACACTCTCCCTCCCCTAGCCCTCCACCCTACAACAGGCCTCAGTGTGGGGTGTTCCCCTTCCTGTGTCCATGTTTTCTTATTGTTCAACTCCCACTTATGAGTGAGAACATATGCAGTGTTTGGTTTTCTGTCCTTGTGATAGTCTACTGAGAATGATGGTTTCCGGCTTCATCCATATCTCTGCAAAGGACATGAACTCATCCTTTTTTATGGCTGCGTAGAATTCCATGGTATATATGTGCCACATTTTCTTAATCTAGTCTATTACTGATGGACATTTGGGTTGGTTCCAAGTCTTTGCTATTGTGAACAGTGCTGCCACGAACGTACATGTGCATATGTCTCTATATTAGCATGATTTATAATTCTTTGGGTATATACCCAGTAATGGGATTGCTGGCTCAAATGGTATTTCTAGTTTTACATCCTTGAGGAATCACCACACTGTCTTCCACAATGGTTGAACTAATTTACACTCCCACCAACAGTGTACAAGGGTTCCTCTTTCTCCACATCCTTTCCGGCATCTGTTGTTTCCTGACTTTTTGATGATCGCCATTTTAACTGGGGTGAGATGGTATCTTGTGGTTTTGATTTGCATTTCTCTGATGACCAGTGATGGGCATTTTTTCATATGTCTGTTGGCTGCATATATGTCTTCTTTTGAGAAGTGTCTGTTCATATCCTTTGCCCACTTTTTGAAGGTTTTTTTTTTTTTCTTGTAAATTTAAGTTCTTTGTAGATTTTGGATATTAGCCCTTTGTCAGATGGATAGATTGCAAAAATTTTCTCCCATTGTGTAGGTTGCCTGTTCACTGTGATAGTTTCTTTTGCTGTGCAGAAGCTCTTTAGTTTAATTAGGTCCCATTTGTCTATTTTGGCTTTTGTTGCCATTACTTTTGGTCTTTTAGTCATGAAGTCTTTGCCCCTGCCTATGTCCTGAATGGTGTTGCCTTGGTTTTTTTCTAGAGATTTTATGGTTTTAGGTCTAACACTTAAGTCTTTAATCCATCTTGAGTTAATTTTTGTGTAAGGTGTAAGGAAGGGATCCAGTTTCAGTTTTCTGCATATGGTTAGCCAGTTTTCCCAGCACCATTTATTAAATAGGAAATTATTTCCCCATTGCTTGTTTTTGTCAGGTTTGTCAAAGATCAGATGGTTGTAGATGGGTCATGTAATTTCTGAGGCCTCCGTTCTGTTCCATTGGTCTGCATATCTGTTTTGGTACCAGTACCATGCTGTGTTGCTTTCTTTGGCCTTGCAGTATAGTTTGAAGTCAG
>NW_012117500.1:2524849-2525207 GCF_000951035.1 Colobus angolensis palliatus | reverse complement strand
CATATCTGTTTTGGTACCAGTACCATGCTGTGTTGCTTTCTTTGGCCTTGCAGTATAGTTTGAAGTCAGGGAGTGTGATGCCTCCAGCTTGGTTCTTTTTGCTCAGGATTGTCTTGGCTATATGGGTTCTTTTTTGGTTTCACATGAAATTTAAAGTACTTTTTTCCAAATGTGTGAAGAAAGTCAGTGGTAGCTTGATGGGGATAGGATTGAATCTATAAATTACTTTGGGCAGTATGGAGACTTTCACAATATTGATTCTTCCTATCCATGAGCATGGAATATTCTTCCATTTGTTTGTGTCTTCTTTTATTTCATTGAGCAGTGGTTTGTAGTTCTCCTTGAAGAGGTCCTTCAC
>NW_012117500.1:2523685-2524235 GCF_000951035.1 Colobus angolensis palliatus | reverse complement strand
GGGGCTTGCAGTGAGCTGAGATCTGGCCACTGCACTCCAGCCTGGGCGACAGAGCGAGACTCCGTCTCAAAAAAAAAAAAAAAACAAAATTAGTTAGGGAGAATTCCCTCTTTTTCTATTGTTTAGAATAGTTTCAGAAGGAATGGTACCAGCTCCTTTGTGTACCTCTGGTAGAATTCGGCTGTGAATCTGTCTGGTCCTGTACTTTTTTTTGGTTGGTAGGCTATTATCACTTCAATTTCAGAACCTGTTATTGGCCTATGCACAGATTCAACTTCTTTCTGGTTTAGTCTTGGGAGGGTGTATGTGTCCAGGAATTTATCCATTTCTTCTAGATTTTCTAATTTATTTGCATAGAGGTGTTTATAGTATTCTATGGTGGTAGTTTGTATTTCTGTGGGGTTGTTGGTGATATCCCCTTTATGATTTTTTATTGCATCTGTTTGATTCATCTGTTTTCTTCTTTATTAGTCTTGCTAGCAGTCTGTTTTGTTGATCTTTTCAAAAAAAAAAAAAAGCTCCTGAATTCATTGATTTTTTATTTTTTTTG